>NW_027463235.1:0-30771 GCF_050947455.1 Rhinoderma darwinii | reverse complement strand
CAATACTGCTATTACATAGAACCTTCCAATAGGTGGCGCTGTTCTCCACTATACTGCTATTACATAGAACCTTCCAATAGGTGGCGCTGTCCTCCACTATACTGCTATTACATAGAACATTCCAATAGGTGGCGCTGTCCTCCACTATACTGCTATTACATAGAACATTCCAATAGGTGGCGCTGTCCTCCACTATACTGCTATTACATAGAACCTTCCAATAGGTGGCGCTGTCCTCCACTATACTGCTGTTACATAGAACATTCCAATAGGTGGCGCTGTCCTCCACTATACTGCTATTACATAGAATATTCCAATAGGTGGCGCTGTCCTCCACTATACTGCTATTACATAGAACCTTCCAATAGGTGGCGCTGTTCTCCACTATACTGCTATTACATAGAACCTTCCAATAGGTGGCGCTGTCCTCCACTATACTGCTATTACATAGAACCTTCCAATAGGTGGCGCTGTCCTCCACTATACTGCTATTACATAGAACCTTCCAATAGGTGGCGCTGTCCTCCACTATACTGCTATTACATAGAACATTCCAATAGGTGGCGCTGTCCTCCACTATACAGCTATTATATAGAACCTTCCAATAGATGGCGCTGTCCTCCACTATACTGCTATTACATAGAACCTTCCAATAGGTGGCGCTGTCCTCCACTATACTGCTATTACATAGAACATTCCAATAGGTGGCGCTGTTCTCCACTGTACTGCTATTACATAGAACCTTCCAATAGGTGGCGCTGTCCTCCACTATACTGCTATTACATAGAACCTTCCAATAGGTGGCGCTGTCCTCCACTATACTGCTATTACATAGAACCTTCCAATAGGTGGCGCTGTTCTCCACTGTACTGCTATTACATAGAACCTTTCAATAGGTGGCGCTGTTCTCCACTGTACTGCTATTACATAGAACCTTCCAATAGGTGGCGCTGTCCTCCACTATACTGCTATTACATAGAACCTTCCAATAGGTGGCGCTGTCCTCCACTATACTGCTATTACATAGAACCTTCCAATAGGTGGCGCTGTTCTCCACTGTACTGCTATTACATAGAACCTTCCAATAGGTGGCGCTGTCCTCCACTATACTGCTATTACATAGAACCTTCCAATAGGTGGCGCTATCCTCCACTATACTGCTATTACATAGAATATTCCAATAGGTGGCGCTGTCCTCCACTATACTGCTATTACATAGAACCTTCCAATAGGTGGCGCTGTCCTCCACTATACTGCTATTACATAGAACATTCCAATAGGTGGCGCTGTCCTCCACTATACTGCTATTACATAGAACATTCCAATAGGTGGCGCTGTTCTCCACTATACTGCTATTACATAGAACCTTCCAATAGGTGGCGCTGTCCTCCACTATACTGCTATTACATAGAACCTTCCAATAGGTGGCGCTGTTCTCACCTTTACTGCTATTACATAGAACCTTCCAATAGGTGGCGCTGTCCTCCACTATACTGCTATTACATAGAACCTTCCAATAGGTGGCGCTGTCCTCCACTATACTGCTATTACATAGAACCTTCCAATAGGTGGCGCTGTTCTCCACTGTACTGCTATTACATAGAATCTTCCAATAGGTGGTGCTGTCCTCCACTATACTGCTATTACATAGAACATTCCAATAGGTGGCGCTGTCCTCTACTATACTGCTATTACATAGAATATTCCAATAGGTGGCGCTGTCCTCCACTATACTGCTATTACATAGAACCTTCCAATAGGTGGCACTGTCCTCCACTATACTGCTATTACATAGAACATTCCAATAGGTGGCGCTGTCCTCCACTATACTGCTATTACATAGAACCTTCCAATAGGTGGCGCTGTCCTCCACAATACTGCTATTACATAGAACCTTCCAATAGGTGGCGCTGTCCTCCACTATACTGCTATTACATAGAACCTTCCAATAGGTGGCGCTGTTCTCCACTATACTGCTATTACATAGAACCTTCCAATAGGTGGCGCTGTCCTCCACTATACTGCTATTACATAGAACATTCCAATAGGTGGCGCTGTCCTCCACTATACTGCTATTACATAGAACCTTCCAATAGGTGGCGCTGTCCTCCACAATACTGCTATTACATAGAACCTTCCAATAGGTGGCGCTGTCCTCCACTATACTGCTATTACATAGAACCTTCCAAAAGGTGGCGCTGTCCTCCACTATACTGCTATTACATAGAACATTCCAATAGGTGGCGCTGTCCTCCACAATACTGCTATTACATAGAACCTTCCAATAGGTGGCGCTGTTCTCCACTATACTGCTATTACATAGAACCTTCCAATAGGTGGCGCTGTCCTCCACTATACTGCTATTACATAGAACATTCCAATAGGTGGCGCTGTCCTCCACTATACTGCTATTACATAGAACATTCCAATAGGTGGCGCTGTTCTCCACTATACTGCTATTACATAGAACCTTCCAATAGGTGGCGCTGTCCTCCACTATACTGCTATTACATAGAACCTTCCAATAGGTGGCGCTGTTCTCACCTTTGCTATTACATAGAACCTTCCAATAGGTGGCGCTGTCCTCCACTATACTGCTATTACATAGAACTTTCCAATAGGTGGCGCTGTCCTCCACTATACTGCTATTACATAGAACCTTCCAATAGGTGGCGCTGTCCTCCACTATACTGCTATTACATAGAACCTTCCAATAGGTGGCGCTGTTCTCCACTGTACTGCTATTACATAGAATCTTCCAATAGGTGGTGCTGTCCTCCACTATACTGCTATTACATAGAACATTCCAATAGGTGGCGCTGTCCTCCACTATACTGCTATTACATAGAATATTCCAATAGGTGGCGCTGTCCTCCACTATACTGCTATTACATAGAACCTTCCAATAGGTGGCGCTGTTCTCCACTGTACTGCTATTACATAGAATCTTCCAATAGGTGGTGCTGTCCTCCACTATACTGCTATTACATAGAACCTTCCAATAGGTGGCGCTGTCCTCCACTATACTGCTATTACATAGAACATTCCAATAGGTGGCGCTGTCCTCCACTATACTGCTATTACATAGAACCTTCCAATAGGTGGCGCTGTCCTCCACAATACTGCTATTACATAGAACCTTCCAATAGGTGGCGCTGTCCTCCACTATACTGCTATTACATCGAACCTTCCAATAGGTGGCGCTGTCCTCCACTATACTGCTATTACATAGAACATTCCAATAGGTGGCGCTGTCCTCCACTATACTGCTATTACATAGAACCTTCCAATAGGTGGCGCTGTCCTCCACTATACTGCTATTACATAGAACCTTCCAATATGTGGCGCTTTCCTCCACTATACAGCTATTACATAGAACATTCCAATAGGTGGCGCTGTTCTCCACTGTACTACTATTACATAGAACCTTTCAATAGGTGGCGCTGTCCTCCACTATACTGCTATTACATAGAACCTTCCAATAGGTGGCGCTATCCTCCACTATACTGCTATTACATAGAATATTCCAATAGGTGGCGCTGTCCTCCACTATACTGCTATTACATAGAACCTTCCAATAGGTGGCGCTGTCCTCCACTATACTGCTATTACTAAGAACCTTCCAATAAGTGGCGCTGTTCTCCACTATACTGCTATTACATAGAACCTTCCAATAGGTGGCACTGTCCTCCACTATACTGCTATTACATAGAACATTCCAATAGGTGGCGCTGTTCTCCACTGTACTGCTATTACATAGAACCTTCCAATAGGTGGCGCTGTTCTCCACTATACTGCTATTACATAGAACCTTCCAATAGGTGGCGCTATCCTCCACTATACTGCTATTACATAGAATATTCCAATAGGTGGCACTGTGCTCCACTATACTGCTATTACATAGAACATTCCAATAGGTGGCGCTGTTCTCCACTGTACTGCTATTACATAGAACCTTCCAATAGGTGGCGCTGTCCTCCACTATACTGCTATTACATAGAACCTTCCAATAAGTGGCGCTGTTCTCCACTATACTGCTATTACATAGCACCTTCCAATAGGTGGCACTGTCCTCCACTATACTGCTATTACATAGAACATTCCAATAGGTGGCGCTGTTCTCCACTATACTGCTATTACATAGAACCTTCCAATAGGTGGCGCTATCCTCCACTATACTGCTATTACATAGAATATTCCAATAGGTGGCACTGTCCTCCACTATACTGCTATTACATAGAACCTTCCAATAGGTGGCGCTGTTCTCCACTATACTGCTATTACATAGAACCTTCCAATAGATGGCGCTGTCCTCCACTATACTGCTATTACATAGAACGTTCCAATAGGTGGCGCTGTCCTCCACTATACTGCTATTACATAGAACATTCCAATAGGTGGCGCTGTTCTCCACTGTACTGCTATTACATAGAACCTTCCAATAGGTGGCGCTGTCCTCCACTATACGCTATTACATAGAACCTTCCAATAGGTGGCGCTGTCCTCCACTATACTGCTATTACATAGAACATTCCAATAGGTGGCGCTGTCCTCCACTATACAGCTATTATATAGAACCTTCCAATAGATGGCGCTGTCCTCCACTATACTGCTATTACATAGAACCTTCCAATAGGTGGCGCTGTCCTCCACTATACTGCTATTACATAGAACATTCCAATAGGTGGCGCTGTTCTCCACTGTACTGCTATTACATAGAACCTTCCAATAGGTGGCGCTGTCCTCCACTATACTGCTATTACATAGAACCTTCCAATAGGTGGCGCTGTCCTCCACTATACTGCTATTACATAGAACCTTCCAATAGGTGGCGCTGTTCTCCACTGTACTGCTATTACATAGAACCTTCCAATAGGTGGCGCTGTCCTCCACTATACTGCTATTACATAGAACCTTCCAATAGGTGGCGCTATCCTCCACTATACTGCTATTACATAGAATATTCCAATAGGTGGCGCTGTCCTCCACTATACTGCTATTACATAGAACCTTCCAATAGGTGGCGCTGTCCTCCACTATACTGCTATTACATAGAACATTCCAATAGGTGGCGCTGTCCTCCACTATACTGCTATTACATAGAACATTCCAATAGGTGGCGCTGTTCTCCACTATACTGCTATTACATAGAACCTTCCAATAGGTGGCGCTGTCCTCCACTATACTGCTATTACATAGAACCTTCCAATAGGTGGCGCTGTTCTCACCTTTACTGCTATTACATAGAACCTTCCAATAGGTGGCGCTGTCCTCCACTATACTGCTATTACATAGAACCTTCCAATAGGTGGCGCTGTTCTCCACTATACTGCTATTACATAGAACCTTCCAATAGGTGGCACTGTCCTCCACTATACTGCTATTACATAGAACATTCCAATAGGTGGCGCTGTTCTCCACTATACTGCTATTACATAGAACATTCCAATAGGTGGCGCTGTTCTCCACTGTACTGCTATTACATAGAACCTTCCAATAGGTGGCGCTGTTCTCCACTATACTGCTATTACATAGAACCTTCCAATAGGTGGCGCTATCCTCCACTATACTGCTAGTACATAGAATATTCCAATAGGTGGCACTGTCCTCCACTATACTGCTATTACATAGAACCTTCCAATAGGTGGCGCTGTTCTCCACTATACTTCTATTACATAGAACCTTCCAATAGGTGGCGCTGTCCTCCACTATACTGCTATTACATAGAACCTTCCAATAGGTGGCGCTGTCCTCCACTATACTGCTATTACATAGAACCTTCCAATAGGTGGCGCTGTTCTCCACTATACTGCTATTACATAGAACCTTCCAATAGGTGGCGCTGTCCTCCACTATACGCTATTACATAGAACCTTCCAATAGGTGGCGCTGTCCTCCACTATACTGCTATTACATAGAACATTCCAATAGGTGGCGCTGTCCTCCACTATAATGCTATAACACAGAACCTTCCAATAGGTGGCGCTGTCCTCCACTATACTGCTATTACATAGAACATTCCAATAGGTGGCGCTGTCCTCCACTATACAGCTATTATAAAGAACCTTCCAATAGATGGCGCTGTCCTCCACTATACTGCTATTACATAGAACGTTCCAATAGGTGGCGCTGTCCTCCACTATACTGCTATTACATAGAACATTCCAATAGGTGGCGCTGTTCTCCACTGTACTGCTATTACATAGAACCTTCCAATAGGTGGCGCTGTCCTCCACTATACGTTATTACATAGAACCTTCCAATAGGTGGCGCTGTCCTCCACTATACTGCTATTACATAGAACATTCCAATAGGTGGCGCTGTCCTCCACTATACAGCTATTACATAGAACCTTCCAATAGGTGGCGCTGTCCTCCACTATACTGCTATTACATAGAACCTTCCAATAGGTGGCGCTGTCCTCCACTATACTGCTATTACATAGAACCTTCCAATAGGTGGCGCTGTTCTCCACTGTACTGCTATTACATAGAATCTTCCAATAGGTGGTGCTGTCCTCCACTATACTGCTATTACATAGAACATTCCAATAGGTGGCGCTGTCCTCCACTATACTGCTATTACATAGAACATTCCAATAGGTGGCGCTGTTCTCCACTATACTGCTATTACATAGAACCTTCCAATAGGTGGCGCTGTCCTCCACTATACTGCTATTACATAGAACCTTCCAATAGGTGGCGCTGTTCTCACCTTTGCTATTACATAGAACCTTCCAATAGGTGGCGCTGTCCTCCACTATACTGCTATTACATAGAACTTTCCAATAGGTGGCGCTGTCCTCCACTATACTGCTATTACATAGAACCTTCCAATAGGTGGCGCTGTCCTCCACTATACTGCTATTACATAGAACCTTCCAATAGGTGGCGCTGTTCTCCACTGTACTGCTATTACATAGAATCTTCCAATAGGTGGTGCTGTCCTCCACTATACTGCTATTACATAGAACATTCCAATAGGTGGCGCTGTCCTCCACTATACTGCTATTACATAGAATATTCCAATAGGTGGCGCTGTCCTCCACTATACTGCTATTACATAGAACCTTCCAATAGGTGGCGCTGTTCTCCACTGTACTGCTATTACATAGAATCTTCCAATAGGTGGTGCTGTCCTCCACTATACTGCTATTACATAGAACCTTCCAATAGGTGGCGCTGTCCTCCACTATACTGCTATTACATAGAACATTCCAATAGGTGGCGCTGTCCTCCACTATACTGCTATTACATAGAACCTTCCGATAGGTGGCGCTGTCCTCCACAATACTGCTATTACATAGAACCTTCCAATAGGTGGCGCTGTCCTCCACTATACTGCTATTACATCGAACCTTCCAATAGGTGGCGCTGTCCTCCACTATACTGCTATTACATAGAACATTCCAATAGGTGGCGCTGTCCTCCACTATACTGCTATTACATAGAACCTTCCAATAGGTGGCGCTGTCCTCCACTATACTGCTATTACATAGAACCTTCCAATATGTGGCGCTTTCCTCCACTATACAGCTATTACATAGAACATTCCAATAGGTGGCGCTGTTCTCCACTGTACTACTATTACATAGAACCTTTCAATAGGTGGCGCTGTCCTCCACTATACTGCTATTACATAGAACCTTCCAATAGGTGGCGCTATCCTCCACTATACTGCTATTACATAGAATATTCCAATAGGTGGCGCTGTCCTCCACTATACTGCTATTACATAGAACCTTCCAATAGGTGGCGCTGTCCTCCACTATACTGCTATTACTAAGAACCTTCCAATAAGTGGCGCTGTTCTCCACTATACTGCTATTACATAGAACCTTCCAATAGGTGGCACTGTCCTCCACTATACTGCTATTACATAGAACATTCCAATAGGTGGCGCTGTTCTCCACTGTACTGCTATTACATAGAACCTTCCAATAGGTGTCGCTGTTCTCCACTATACTGCTATTACATAGAACCTTCTAATAGGTGGCGCTATCCTCCACTATACTGCTATTACATAGAATATTCCAATAGGTGGCACTGTGCTCCACTATACTGCTATTACATAGAACATTCCAATAGGTGGCGCTGTTCTCCACTGTACTGCTATTACATAGAACCTTCCAATAGGTGGCGCTGTCCTCCACTATACTGCTATTACATAGAACCTTCCAATAAGTGGCGCTGTTCTCCACTATACTGCTATTACATAGCACCTTCCAATAGGTGGCACTGTCCTCCACTATACTGCTATTACATAGAACATTCCAATAGGTGGCGCTGTTCTCCACTATACTGCTATTACATAGAACCTTCCAATAGGTGGCGCTATCCTCCACTATACTGCTATTACATAGAATATTCCAATAGGTGGCACTGTCCTCCACTATACTGCTATTACATAGAACCTTCCAATAGGTGGCGCTGTTCTCCACTATACTGCTATTACATAGAACCTTCCAATAGATGGCGCTGTCCTCCACTATACTGCTATTACATAGAACGTTCCAATAGGTGGCGCTGTCCTCCACTATACTGCTATTACATAGAACATTCCAATAGGTGGCGCTGTTCTCCACTGTACTGCTATTACATAGAACCTTCCAATAGGTGGCGCTGTCCTCCACTATACGCTATTACATAGAACCTTCCAATAGGTGGCGCTGTCCTCCACTATACTGCTATTACATAGAACATTCCAATAGGTGGCGCTGTCCTCCACTATACAGCTATTATATAGAACCTTCCAATAGATGGCGCTGTCCTCCACTATACTGCTATTACATAGAACCTTCCAATAGGTGGCGCTGTCCTCCACTATACTGCTATTACATAGAACATTCCAATAGGTGGCGCTGTTCTCCACTGTACTGCTATTACATAGAACCTTCCAATAGGTGGCGCTGTCCTCCACTATACTGCTATTACATAGAACCTTCCAATAGGTGGCGCTGTCCTCCACTATACTGCTATTACATAGAACCTTCCAATAGGTGGCGCTGTTCTCCACTGTACTGCTATTACATAGAACCTTCCAATAGGTGGCGCTGTCCTCCACTATACTGCTATTACATAGAACCTTCCAATAGGTGGGGCTATCCTCCACTATACTGCTATTACATAGAATATTCCAATAGGTGGCGCTGTCCTCCACTATACTGCTATTACATAGAACCTTCCAATAGGTGGCGCTGTCCTCCACTATACTGCTATTACATAGAACATTCCAATAGGTGGCGCTGTCCTCCACTATACTGCTATTACATAGAACATTCCAATAGGTGGCGCTGTTCTCCACTATACTGCTATTACATAGAACCTTCCAATAGGTGGCGCTGTCCTCCACTATACTGCTATTACATAGAACCTTCCAATAGGTGGCGCTGTTCTCACCTTTACTGCTATTACATAGAACCTTCCAATAGGTGGCGCTGTCCTCCACTATACTGCTATTACATAGAACCTTCCAATAGGTGGCGCTGTTCTCCACTATACTGCTATTACATAGAACCTTCCAATAGGTGGCACTGTCCTCCACTATACTGCTATTACATAGAACATTCCAATAGGTGGCGCTGTTCTCCACTATACTGCTATTACATAGAACATTCCAATAGGTGGCGCTGTTCTCCACTGTACTGCTATTACATAGAACCTTCCAATAGGTGGCGCTGTTCTCCACTATACTGCTATTACATAGAACCTTCCAATAGGTGGCGCTATCCTCCACTATACTGCTAGTACATAGAATATTCCAATAGGTGGCACTGTCCTCCACTATACTGCTATTACATAGAACCTTCCAATAGGTGGCGCTGTTCTCCACTATACTTCTATTACATAGAACCTTCCAATAGGTGGCGCTGTCCTCCACTATACTGCTATTACATAGAACCTTCCAATAGGTGGCGCTGTCCTCCACTATACTGCTATTACATAGAACCTTCCAATAGGTGGCGCTGTTCTCCACTATACTGCTATTACATAGAACCTTCCAATAGGTGGCGCTGTCCTCCACTATACGCTATTACATAGAACCTTCCAATAGGTGGCGCTGTCCTCCACTATACTGCTATTACATAGAACATTCCAATAGGTGGCGCTGTCCTCCACTATAATGCTATAACACAGAACCTTCCAATAGGTGGCGCTGTCCTCCACTATACTGCTATTACATAGAACATTCCAATAGGTGGCGCTGTCCTCCACTATACAGCTATTATAAAGAACCTTCCAATAGATGGCGCTGTCCTCCACTATACTGCTATTACATAGAACGTTCCAATAGGTGGCGCTGTCCTCCACTATACTGCTATTACATAGAACATTCCAATAGGTGGCGCTGTTCTCCACTGTACTGCTATTACATAGAACCTTCGAATAGGTGGCGCTGTCCTCCACTATACGTTATTACATAGAACCTTCCAATAGGTGGCGCTGTCCTCCACTATACTGCTATTACATAGAACATTCCAATAGGTGGCGCTGTCCTCCACTATACAGCTATTACATAGAACCTTCCAATAGGTGGCGCTGTCCTCCACTATACTGCTATTACATAGAACCTTCCAATAGGTGGCGCTGTCCTCCACTATACTGCTATTACATAGAACCTTCCAATAGGTGGCGCTGTTCTCCACTGTACTGCTATTACATAGAATCTTCCAATAGGTGGTGCTGTCCTCCACTATACTGCTATTACATAGAACATTCCAATAGGTGGCGCTGTCCTCTACTATACTGCTATTACATAGAATATTCCAATAGGTGGCGCTGTCCTCCACTATACTGCTATTACATAGAACCTTCCAATAGGTGGCACTGTCCTCCACTATACTGCTATTACATAGAACATTCCAATAGGTGGCGCTGTCCTCCACTATTCTGCTATTACATAGAACCTTCCAATAGGTGGCGCTGTCCTCCACAATACTGCTATTACATAGAACCTTCCAATAGGTGGCGCTGTCCTCCACTATACTGCTATTACATAGAACCTTCCAATAGGTGGCGCTGTTCTCCACTATACTGCTATTACATAGAACTTTCCAATAGGTGGCGCTGTCCTCCACTATACTGCTATTACATAGAACATTCCAATAGGTGGCGCTGTCCTCCACTATACTGCTATTACATAGAACCTTCCAATAGGTGGCGCTGTCCTCCACAATACTGCTATTACATAGAACCTTCCAATAGGTGGCGCTGTCCTCCACTATACTGCTATTACATAGAACCTTCCAAAAGGTGGCGCTGTCCTCCACTATACTGCTATTACATAGAACATTCCAATAGGTGGCGCTGTCCTCCACAATACTGCTATTACATAGAACCTTCCAATAGGTGGCGCTGTTCTCCACTATACTGCTATTACATAGAACCTTCCAATAGGTGGCGCTGTCCTCCACTATACTGCTATTACATAGAACATTCCAATAGGTGGCGCTGTCCTCCACTATTCTGCTATTACATAGAACATTCCAATAGGTGGCGCTGTTCTCCACTATACTGCTATTACATAGAACCTTCCAATAGGTGGCGCTGTCCTCCACTATACTGCTATTACATAGAACCTTCCAATAGGTGGCGCTGTTCTCACCTTTGCTATTACATAGAACCTTCCAATAGGTGGCGCTGTCCTCCACTATACTGCTATTACATAGAACCTTCCAATAGGTGGCGCTGTCCTCCACAATACTGCTATTACATAGAACCTTCCAATAGGTGGCGCTGTCCTCCACTATACTGCTATTACATAGAACCTTCCAATAGGTGGCGCTGTTCTCCACTATACTGCTATTACATAGAACCTTCCAATAGGTGGCGCTGTCCTCCACTATACTGCTATTACATAGAACATTCCAATAGGTGGCGCTGTCCTCCACTATACTGCTATTACATAGAACCTTCCAATAGGTGGCGCTGTCCTCCACAATACTGCTATTACATAGAACCTTCCAATAGGTGGCGCTGTCCTCCACTATACTGCTATTACATAGAACCTTCCAAAAGGTGGCGCTGTCCTCCACTATACTGCTATTACATAGAACATTCCAATAGGTGGCGCTGTCCTCCACAATACTGCTATTACATAGAACCTTCCAATAGGTGGCGCTGTCCTCCACTATACTGCTATTACATAGAACCTTCCAATAGGTGGCGCTGTTCTCCACTGTACTGCTATTACATAGAATCTTCCAATAGGTGGTGCTGTCCTCCACTATACTGCTATTACATAGAACATTCCAATAGGTGGCGCTGTTCTCCACTGTACTGCTATTACATAGAACCTTCCAATAGGTGGCGCTGTTCTCCACTATACTGCTATTACATAGAACCTTCCAATAGGTGGCGCTATCCTCCACTATACTGCTATTACATAGAATATTCCAATAGGTGGCACTGTCCTCCACTATACTGCTATTACATAGAACCTTCCAATAGGTGGCGCTGTTCTCCACTATACTGCTATTACATAGAACCTTCCAATAGGTGGCGCTGTCCTCCACTATACTGCTATTACATAGAACCTTCCAATAGGTGGCGCTGTCCTCCACTATACTGCTATTACATAGAACCTTCCAATAGGTGGCGCTGTCCTCCACTATACTGCTATTACATAGAACCTTCCAATAGGTGGTGCTGTCCTCCACTATACGCTATCACATAGAACCTTCCAATAGGTGGCGCTGTCCTCCACTATAATGCTATAACACAGAACCTTCCAATAGGTGGCGCTGTCCTCCACTATACTGCTATAACACAGAACCTTCCAATAGGTGGCGCTGTCCTCCACTATACTGCTATTACATAGAACATTCCAATAGGTGGCGCTGTCCTCCACTATACAGCTATTATATAGAACCTTCCAATAGATGGCGCTGTCCTCCACTATACTGCTATTACATAGAACGTTCCAATAGGTGGCGCTGTCCTCCACTATACTGCTATTACATAGAACATTCCAATAGGTGGCGCTGTTCTCCACTGTACTGCTATTACATAGAACCTTCCAATAGGTGGCGCTGTCCTCCACTATACGCTATTACATAGAACCTTCCAATAGGTGGCGCTGTCCTCCACTATACTGCTATTACATAGAACATTCCAATAGGTGGCGCTGTCCTCCACTATACAGCTATTATATAGAACCTTCCAATAGATGGCGCTGTCCTCCACTATACTGCTATTACATAGAACCTTCCAATAGGTGGCGCTGTCCTCCACTATACTGCTATTACATAGAACCTTCCAATAGGTGGCGCTGTCCTCCACTATACTGCTATTACATAGAACATTCCAATAGGTGGCGCTGTCCTCCACTATACTGCTATTACATAGAACATTCCAATAGGTGGCGCTGTTCTCCACTATACTGCTATTACATAGAACCTTCCAATAGGTGGCGCTGTCCTCCACTATACTGCTATTACATAGAACCTTCCAATAGGTGGCGCTGTTCTCACCTTTGCTATTACATAGAACCTTCCAATAGGTGGCGCTGTCCTCCACTATACTGCTATTACATAGAACCTTCCAATAGGTGGCGCTGTCCTCCACTATACTGCTATTACATAGAACATTCCAATAGGTGGCGCTGTCCTCCACTATACTGCTATTACATAGAACATTCCAATAGGTGGCGCTGTTCTCCACTATACTGCTATTACATAGAACCTTCCAATAGGTGGCGCTGTCCTGCACTATACTGCTATTACATAGAACCTTCCAATAGGTGGCGCTGTCCTCCACTATACTGCTATTACATAGAACATTCCAATAGGTGGCGCTGTCCTCCACTATACTGCTATTACATAGAACCTTCCAATAGGTGGCGCTGTCCTCCACAATACTGCTATTACATAGAACCTTCCAATAGGTGGCGCTGTCCTCCACTATACTGCTATTACATCGAACCTTCCAATAGGTGGCGCTGTCCTCCACTATACTGCTATTACATAGAACATTCCAATAGGTGGCGCTGTCCTCCACTATACTGCTATTACATAGAACCTTCCAATAGGTGGCGCTGTCCTCCACTATACTGCTATTACATAGAACCTTCCAATATGTGGCGCTTTCCTCCACTATACAGCTATTACATAGAACATTCCAATAGGTGGCGCTGTTCTCCACTGTACTACTATTACATAGAACCTTTCAATAGGTGGCGCTGTCCTCCACTATACTGCTATTACATAGAACCTTCCAATAGGTGGCGCTATCCTCCACTATACTGCTATTACATAGAATATTCCAATAGGTGGCGCTGTCCTCCACTATACTGCTATTACATAGAACCTTCCAATAGGTGGCGCTGTCCTCCACTATACTGCTATTACTAAGAACCTTCCAATAAGTGGCGCTGTTCTCCACTATACTGCTATTACATAGAACCTTCCAATAGGTGGCACTGTCCTCCACTATACTGCTATTACATAGAACATTCCAATAGGTGGCGCTGTTCTCCACTGTACTGCTATTACATAGAACCTTCCAATAGGTGGCGCTGTTCTCCACTATACTGCTATTACATAGAACCTTCCAATAGGTGGCGCTATCCTCCACTATACTGCTATTACATAGAATATTCCAATAGGTGGCACTGTGCTCCACTATACTGCTATTACATAGAACATTCCAATAGGTGGCGCTGTTCTCCACTGTACTGCTATTACATAGAACCTTCCAATAGGTGGCGCTGTCCTCCACTATACTGCTATTACATAGAACCTTCCAATAAGTGGCGCTGTTCTCCACTATACTGCTATTACATAGCACCTTCCAATAGGTGGCACTGTCCTCCACTATACTGCTATTACATAGAACATTCCAATAGGTGGCGCTGTTCTCCACTATACTGCTATTACATAGAACCTTCCAATAGGTGGCGCTATCCTCCACTATACTGCTATTACATAGAATATTCCAATAGGTGGCACTGTCCTCCACTATACTGCTATTACATAGAACCTTCCAATAGGTGGCGCTGTTCTCCACTATACTGCTATTACATAGAACCTTCCAATAGATGGCGCTGTCCTCCACTATACTGCTATTACATAGAACGTTCCAATAGGTGGCGCTGTCCTCCACTATACTGCTATTACATAGAACATTCCAATAGGTGGCGCTGTTCTCCACTGTACTGCTATTACATAGAACCTTCCAATAGGTGGCGCTGTCCTCCACTATACGCTATTACATAGAACCTTCCAATAGGTGGCGCTGTCCTCCACTATACTGCTATTACATAGAACATTCCAATAGGTGGCGCTGTCCTCCACTATACAGCTATTATATAGAACCTTCCAATAGATGGCGCTGTCCTCCACTATACTGCTATTACATAGAACCTTCCAATAGGTGGCGCTGTCCTCCACTATACTGCTATTACATAGAACATTCCAATAGGTGGCGCTGTTCTCCACTGTACTGCTATTACATAGAACCTTCCAATAGGTGGCGCTGTCCTCCACTATACTGCTATTACATAGAACCTTCCAATAGGTGGCGCTGTCCTCCACTATACTGCTATTACATAGAACCTTCCAATAGGTGGCGCTGTTCTCCACTGTACTGCTATTACATAGAACCTTCCAATAGGTGGCGCTGTCCTCCACTATACTGCTATTACATAGAACCTTCCAATAGGTGGCGCTATCCTCCACTATACTGCTATTACATAGAATATTCCAATAGGTGGCGCTGTCCTCCACTATACTGCTATTACATAGAACCTTCCAATAGGTGGCGCTGTCCTCCACTATACTGCTATTACATAGAACATTCCAATAGGTGGCGCTGTCCTCCACTATACTGCTATTACATAGAACCTTCCAATAGGTGGCGCTGTTCTCCACTATACTGCTATTACATAGAACCTTCCAATAGGTGGCGCTGTCCTCCACTATACTGCTATTACATAGAACCTTCCAATAGGTGGCGCTGTTCTCACCTTTACTGCTATTACATAGAACCTTCCAATAGGTGGCGCTGTCCTCCACTATACTGCTATTACATAGAACCTTCCAATAGGTGGCGCTGTTCTCCACTATACTGCTATTACATAGAACCTTCCAATAGGTGGCACTGTCCTCCACTATACTGCTATTACATAGAACATTCCAATAGGTGGCGCTGTTCTCCACTATACTGCTATTACATAGAACATTCCAATAGGTGGCGCTGTTCTCCACTGTACTGCTATTACATAGAACCTTCCAATAGGTGGCGCTGTTCTCCACTATACTGCTATTACATAGAACCTTCCAATAGGTGGCGCTATCCTCCACTATACTGCTAGTACATAGAATATTCCAATAGGTGGCACTGTCCTCCACTATACTGCTATTACATAGAACCTTCCAATAGGTGGCGCTGTTCTCCACTATACTTCTATTACATAGAACCTTCCAATAGGTGGCGCTGTCCTCCACTATACTGCTATTACATAGAACCTTCCAATAGGTGGCGCTGTCCTCCACTATACTGCTATTACATAGAACCTTCCAATAGGTGGCGCTGTTCTCCACTATACTGCTATTACATAGAACCTTCCAATAGGTGGCGCTGTCCTCCACTATACGCTATTACATAGAACCTTCCAATAGGTGGCGCTGTCCTCCACTATACTGCTATTACATAGAACATTCCAATAGGTGGCGCTGTCCTCCACTATAATGCTATAACACAGAACCTTCCAATAGGTGGCGCTGTCCTCCACTATACTGCTATTACATAGAACATTCCAATAGGTGGCGCTGTCCTCCACTATACAGCTATTATAAAGAACCTTCCAATAGATGGCGCTGTCCTCCACTATACTGCTATTACATAGAACGTTCCAATAGGTGGCGCTGTCCTCCACTATACTGCTATTACATAGAACATTCCAATAGGTGGCGCTGTTCTCCACTGTACTGCTATTACATAGAACCTTCCAATAGGTGGCGCTGTCCTCCACTATACGTTATTACATAGAACCTTCCAATAGGTGGCGCTGTCCTCCACTATACTGCTATTACATAGAACATTCCAATAGGTGGCGCTGTCCTCCACTATACAGCTATTACATAGAACCTTCCAATAGGTGGCGCTGTCCTCCACTATACTGCTATTACATAGAACCTTCCAATAGGTGGCGCTGTCCTCCACTATACTGCTATTACATAGAACCTTCCAATAGGTGGCGCTGTTCTCCACTGTACTGCTATTACATAGAATCTTCCAATAGGTGGTGCTGTCCTCCACTATACTGCTATTACATAGAACATTCCAATAGGTGGCGCTGTCCTCCACTATACTGCTATTACATAGAACATTCCAATAGGTGGCGCTGTTCTCCACTATACTGCTATTACATAGAACCTTCCAATAGGTGGCGCTGTCCTCCACTATACTGCTATTACATAGAACCTTCCAATAGGTGGCGCTGTTCTCACCTTTGCTATTACATAGAACCTTCCAATAGGTGGCGCTGTCCTCCACTATACTGCTATTACATAGAACTTTCCAATAGGTGGCGCTGTCCTCCACTATACTGCTATTACATAGAACCTTCCAATAGGTGGCGCTGTCCTCCACTATACTGCTATTACATAGAACCTTCCAATAGGTGGCGCTGTTCTCCACTGTACTGCTATTACATAGAATCTTCCAATAGGTGGTGCTGTCCTCCACTATACTGCTATTACATAGAACATTCCAATAGGTGGCGCTGTCCTCCACTATACTGCTATTACATAGAATATTCCAATAGGTGGCGCTGTCCTCCACTATACTGCTATTACATAGAACCTTCCAATAGGTGGCGCTGTTCTCCACTGTACTGCTATTACATAGAATCTTCCAATAGGTGGTGCTGTCCTCCACTATACTGCTATTACATAGAACCTTCCAATAGGTGGCGCTGTCCTCCACTATACTGCTATTACATAGAACATTCCAATAGGTGGCGCTGTCCTCCACTATACTGCTATTACATAGAACCTTCCGATAGGTGGCGCTGTCCTCCACTATACTGCTATTACATAGAACCTTCCAATAGGTGGCGCTGTCCTCCACTATACTGCTATTACATAGAACCTTCCAATATGTGGCGCTTTCCTCCACTATACAGCTATTACATAGAACATTCCAATAGGTGGCGCTGTTCTCCACTGTACTACTATTACATAGAACCTTTCAATAGGTGGCGCTGTCCTCCACTATACTGCTATTACATAGAACCTTCCAATAGGTGGCGCTATCCTCCACTATACTGCTATTACATAGAATATTCCAATAGGTGGCGCTGTCCTCCACTATACTGCTATTACATAGAACCTTCCAATAGGTGGCGCTGTCCTCCACTATACTGCTATTACTAAGAACCTTCCAATAAGTGGCGCTGTTCTCCACTATACTGCTATTACATAGAACCTTCCAATAGGTGGCACTGTCCTCCACTATACTGCTATTACATAGAACATTCCAATAGGTGGCGCTGTTCTCCACTGTACTGCTATTACATAGAACCTTCCAATAGGTGTCGCTGTTCTCCACTATACTGCTATTACATAGAACCTTCTAATAGGTGGCGCTATCCTCCACTATACTGCTATTACATAGAATATTCCAATAGGTGGCACTGTGCTCCACTATACTGCTATTACATAGAACATTCCAATAGGTGGCGCTGTTCTCCACTGTACTGCTATTACATAGAACCTTCCAATAGGTGGCGCTGTCCTCCACTATACTGCTATTACATAGAACCTTCCAATAAGTGGCGCTGTTCTCCACTATACTGCTATTACATAGCACCTTCCAATAGGTGGCACTGTCCTCCACTATACTGCTATTACATAGAACATTCCAATAGGTGGCGCTGTTCTCCACTATACTGCTATTACATAGAACCTTCCAATAGGTGGCGCTATCCTCCACTATACTGCTATTACATAGAATATTCCAATAGGTGGCACTGTCCTCCACTATACTGCTATTACATAGAACCTTCCAATAGGTGGCGCTGTTCTCCACTATACTGCTATTACATAGAACCTTCCAATAGATGGCGCTGTCCTCCACTATACTGCTATTACATAGAACGTTCCAATAGGTGGCGCTGTCCTCCACTATACTGCTATTACATAGAACATTCCAATAGGTGGCGCTGTTCTCCACTGTACTGCTATTACATAGAACCTTCCAATAGGTGGCGCTGTCCTCCACTATACGCTATTACATAGAACCTTCCAATAGGTGGCGCTGTCCTCCACTATACTGCTATTACATAGAACATTCCAATAGGTGGCGCTGTCCTCCACTATACAGCTATTATATAGAACCTTCCAATAGATGGCGCTGTCCTCCACTATACTGCTATTACATAGAACCTTCCAATAGGTGGCGCTGTCCTCCACTATACTGCTATTACATAGAACATTCCAATAGGTGGCGCTGTTCTCCACTGTACTGCTATTACATAGAACCTTCCAATAGGTGGCGCTATCCTCCACTATACTGCTATTACATAGAATATTCCAATAGGTGGCGCTGTCCTCCACTATACTGCTATTACATAGAACCTTCCAATAGGTGGCGCTGTCCTCCACTATACTGCTATTACTAAGAACCTTCCAATAAGTGGCGCTGTTCTCCACTATACTGCTATTACATAGAACCTTCCAATAGGTGGCACTGTCCTCCACTATACTGCTATTACATAGAACATTCCAATAGGTGGCGCTGTTCTCCACTGTACTGCTATTACATAGAACCTTCCAATAGGTGTCGCTGTTCTCCACTATACTGCTATTACATAGAACCTTCTAATAGGTGGCGCTATCCTCCACTATACTGCTATTACATAGAATATTCCAATAGGTGGCACTGTGCTCCACTATACTGCTATTACATAGAACATTCCAATAGGTGGCGCTGTTCTCCACTGTACTGCTATTACATAGAACCTTCCAATAGGTGTCGCTGTTCTCCACTATACTGCTATTACATAGAACCTTCTAATAGGTGGCGCTATCCTCCACTATACTGCTATTACATAGAATATTCCAATAGGTGGCACTGTGCTCCACTATACTGCTATTACATAGAACATTCCAATAGGTGGCGCTATCCTCCACTATACTGCTATTACATAGAATATTCCAATAGGTGGCGCTGTCCTCCACTATACTGCTATTACATAGAACCTTCCAATAGGTGGCGCTGTCCTCCACTATACTGCTATTACTAAGAACCTTCCAATAAGTGGCGCTGTTCTCCACTATACTGCTATTACATAGAACCTTCCAATAGGTGGCACTGTCCTCCACTATACTGCTATTACATAGAACATTCCAATAGGTGGCGCTGTTCTCCACTGTACTGCTATTACATAGAACCTTCCAATAGGTGGCGCTGTTCTCCACTATACTGCTATTACATAGAACCTTCTAATAGGTGGCGCTATCCTCCACTATACTGCTATTACATAGAATATTCCAATAGGTGGCACTGTGCTCCACTATACTGCTATTACATAGAACATTCCAATAGGTGGCGCTGTTCTCCACTGTACTGCTATTACATAGAACCTTCCAATAGGTGGCGCTGTCCTCCACTATACTGCTATTACATAGAACCTTCCAATAAGTGGCGCTGTTCTCCACTATACTGCTATTACATAGCACCTTCCAATAGGTGGCACTGTCCTCCACTATACTGCTATTACATAGAACATTCCAATAGGTGGCGCTGTTCTCCACTATACTGCTATTACATAGAACCTTCCAATAGGTGGCGCTATCCTCCACTATACTGCTATTACATAGAATATTCCAATAGGTGGCACTGTCCTCCACTATACTGCTATTACATAGAACCTTCCAATAGGTGGCGCTGTTCTCCACTATACTGCTATTACATAGAACCTTCCAATAGATGGCGCTGTCCTCCACTATACTGCTATTACATAGAACGTTCCAATAGGTGGCGCTGTCCTCCACTATACTGCTATTACATAGAACATTCCAATAGGTGGCGCTGTTCTCCACTGTACTGCTATTACATAGAACCTTCCAATAGGTGGCGCTGTCCTCCACTATACGCTATTACATAGAACCTTCCAATAGGTGGCGCTGTCCTCCACTATACTGCTATTACATAGAACATTCCAATAGGTGGCGCTGTCCTCCACTATACAGCTATTATATAGAACCTTCCAATAGATGGCGCTGTCCTCCACTATACTGCTATTACATAGAACCTTCCAATAGGTGGCGCTGTCCTCCACTATACTGCTATTACATAGAACATTCCAATAGGTGGCGCTGTTCTCCACTGTACTGCTATTACATAGAACCTTCCAATAGGTGGCGCTGTCCTCCACTATACTGCTATTACATAGAACCTTCCAATAGGTGGCGCTGTCCTCCACTATACTGCTATTACATAGAACCTTCCAATAGGTGGCGCTGTTCTCCACTGTACTGCTATTACATAGAACCTTCCAATAGGTGGCGCTGTCCTCCACTATACTGCTATTACATAGAACCTTCCAATAGGTGGGGCTATCCTCCACTATACTGCTATTACATAGAATATTCCAATAGGTGGCGCTGTCCTCCACTATACTGCTATTACATAGAACCTTCCAATAGGTGGCGCTGTCCTCCACTATACTGCTATTACATAGAACATTCCAATAGGTGGCGCTGTCCTCCACTATACTGCTATTACATAGAACATTCCAATAGGTGGCGCTGTTCTCCACTATACTGCTATTACATAGAACCTTCCAATAGGTGGCGCTGTCCTCCACTATACTGCTATTACATAGAACCTTCCAATAGGTGGCGCTGTTCTCACCTTTACTGCTATTACATAGAACCTTCCAATAGGTGGCGCTGTCCTCCACTATACTGCTATTACATAGAACCTTCCAATAGGTGGCGCTGTTCTCCACTATACTGCTATTACATAGAACCTTCCAATAGGTGGCACTGTCCTCCACTATACTGCTATTACATAGAACATTCCAATAGGTGGCGCTGTTCTCCACTATACTGCTATTACATAGAACATTCCAATAGGTGGCGCTGTTCTCCACTGTACTGCTATTACATAGAACCTTCCAATAGGTGGCGCTGTTCTCCACTATACTGCTATTACATAGAACCTTCCAATAGGTGGCGCTATCCTCCACTATACTGCTAGTACATAGAATATTCCAATAGGTGGCACTGTCCTCCACTATACTGCTATTACATAGAACCTTCCAATAGGTGGCGCTGTTCTCCACTATACTTCTATTACATAGAACCTTCCAATAGGTGGCGCTGTCCTCCACTATACTGCTATTACATAGAACCTTCCAATAGGTGGCGCTGTCCTCCACTATACTGCTATTACATAGAACCTTCCAATAGGTGGCGCTGTTCTCCACTATACTGCTATTACATAGAACCTTCCAATAGGTGGCGCTGTCCTCCACTATACGCTATTACATAGAACCTTCCAATAGGTGGCGCTGTCCTCCACTATACTGCTATTACATAGAACATTCCAATAGGTGGCGCTGTCCTCCACTATAATGCTATAACACAGAACCTTCCAATAGGTGGCGCTGTCCTCCACTATACTGCTATTACATAGAACATTCCAATAGGTGGCGCTGTCCTCCACTATACAGCTATTATAAAGAACCTTCCAATAGATGGCGCTGTCCTCCACTATACTGCTATTACATAGAACGTTCCAATAGGTGGCGCTGTCCTCCACTATACTGCTATTACATAGAACATTCCAATAGGTGGCGCTGTTCTCCACTGTACTGCTATTACATAGAACCTTCCAATAGGTGGCGCTGTCCTCCACTATACGTTATTACATAGAACCTTCCAATAGGTGGCGCTGTCCTCCACTATACTGCTATTACATAGAACATTCCAATAGGTGGCGCTGTCCTCCACTATACAGCTATTACATAGAACCTTCCAATAGGTGGCGCTGTCCTCCACTATACTGCTATTACATAGAACCTTCCAATAGGTGGCGCTGTCCTCCACTATACTGCTATTACATAGAACCTTCCAATAGGTGGCGCTGTTCTCCACTGTACTGCTATTACATAGAATCTTCCAATAGGTGGTGCTGTCCTCCACTATACTGCTATTACATAGAACATTCCAATAGGTGGCGCTGTCCTCTACTATACTGCTATTACATAGAATATTCCAATAGGTGGCGCTGTCCTCCACTATACTGCTATTACATAGAACCTTCCAATAGGTGGCACTGTCCTCCACTATACTGCTATTACATAGAACATTCCAATAGGTGGCGCTGTCCTCCACTATTCTGCTATTACATAGAACCTTCCAATAGGTGGCGCTGTCCTCCACAATACTGCTATTACATAGAACCTTCCAATAGGTGGCGCTGTCCTCCACTATACTGCTATTACATAGAACCTTCCAATAGGTGGCGCTGTTCTCCACTATACTGCTATTACATAGAACTTTCCAATAGGTGGCGCTGTCCTCCACTATACTGCTATTACATAGAACATTCCAATAGGTGGCGCTGTCCTCCACTATACTGCTATTACATAGAACCTTCCAATAGGTGGCGCTGTCCTCCACAATACTGCTATTACATAGAACCTTCCAATAGGTGGCGCTGTCCTCCACTATACTGCTATTACATAGAACCTTCCAAAAGGTGGCGCTGTCCTCCACTATACTGCTATTACATAGAACATTCCAATAGGTGGCGCTGTCCTCCACAATACTGCTATTACATAGAACCTTCCAATAGGTGGCGCTGTTCTCCACTATACTGCTATTACATAGAACCTTCCAATAGGTGGCGCTGTCCTCCACTATACTGCTATTACATAGAACATTCCAATAGGTGGCGCTGTCCTCCACTATTCTGCTATTACATAGAACATTCCAATAGGTGGCGCTGTTCTCCACTATACTGCTATTACATAGAACCTTCCAATAGGTGGCGCTGTCCTCCACTATACTGCTATTACATAGAACCTTCCAATAGGTGGCGCTGTTCTCACCTTTGCTATTACATAGAACCTTCCAATAGGTGGCGCTGTCCTCCACTATACTGCTATTACATAGAGCTTTCCAATAGGTGGCGCTGTCCTCCACTATACTGCTATTACATAGAACCTTCCAATAGGTGGCGCTGTTCTCCACTGTACTGCTATTACATAGAATCTTCCAATAGGTGGTGCTGTCCTCCACTATACTGCTATTACATAGAACATTCCAATAGGTGGCGCTGTCCTCCACTATACTGCTATTACATAGAATATTCCAATAGGTGGCGCTGTCCTCCACTATACTGCTATTACATAGAACCTTCCAATAGGTGGCGCTGTTCTCCACTGTACTGCTATTACATAGAATCTTCCAATAGGTGGCGCTGTTCTCACCTTTGCTATTACATAGAACCTTCCAATAGGTGGCGCTGTCCTCCACTATACTGCTATTACATAGAACCTTCCAATAGGTGGCGCTGTTCTCCACTGTACTGCTATTACATAGAATCTTCCAATAGGTGGTGCTGTCCTCCACTATACTGCTATTACATAGAACATTCCAATAGGTGGCGCTGTCCTCCACTATACTGCTATTACATAGAATATTCCAATAGGTGGCGCTGTCCTCCACTATACTGCTATTACATAGAACCTTCCAATAGGTGGCGCTGTTCTCCACTGTACTGCTATTACATAGAATCTTCCAATAGGTGGTGCTGTCCTCCACTATACTGCTATTACATAGAACCTTCCAATAGGTGGCGCTGTCCTCCACTATACTGCTATTACATAGAACATTCCAATAGGTGGCGCTGTCCTCCACTATACTGCTATTACATAGAACCTTCCAATAGGTGGCGCTGTCCTCCACAATACTGCTATTACATAGAACCTTCCAATAGGTGGCGCTGTCCTCCACTATACTGCTATTACATCGAACCTTCCAATAGGTGGCGCTGTCCTCCACTATACTGCTATTACATAGAACATTCCAATAGGTGGCGCTGTCCTCCACTATACTGCTATTACATAGAACCTTCCAATAGGTGGCGCTGTCCTCCACTATACTGCTATTACATAGAACCTTCCAATAGGTGGCGCTTTCCTCCACTATACAGCTATTACATAGAACATTCCAATAGGTGGCGCTGTTCTCCACTGTACTACTATTACATAGAACCTTTCAATAGGTGGCGCTGTCCTCCACTATACTGCTATTACATAGAACCTTCCAATAGGTGGCGCTATCCTCCACTATACTGCTATTACATAGAATATTCCAATAGGTGGCGCTGTCCTCCACTATACTGCTATTACATAGAACCTTCCAATAGGTGGCGCTGTCCTCCACTATACTGCTATTACTAAGAACCTTCCAATAAGTGGCGCTGTTCTCCACTATACTGCTATTACATAGAACCTTCCAATAGGTGGCACTGTCCTCCACTATACTGCTATTACATAGAACATTCCAATAGGTGGCGCTGTTCTCCACTGTACTGCTATTACATAGAACCTTCCAATAGGTGGCGCTGTTCTCCACTATACTGCTATTACATAGAACCTTCCAATAGGTGGCGCTATCCTCCACTATACTGCTATTACATAGAATATTCCAATAGGTGGCACTGTGCTCCACTATACTGCTATTACATAGAACATTCCAATAGGTGGCGCTGTTCTCCACTGTACTGCTATTACATAGAACCTTCCAATAGGTGGCGCTGTCCTCCACTATACTGCTATTACATAGAACCTTCCAATAAGTGGCGCTGTTCTCCACTATACTGCTATTACATAGCACCTTCCAATAGGTGGCACTGTCCTCCACTATACTGCTATTACATAGAACATTCCAATAGGTGGCGCTGTTCTCCACTGTACTGCTATTACATAGAACCTTCCAATAGGTGGCGCTGTTCTCCACTATACTGCTATTACATAGAACCTTCCAATAGGTGGCGCTATCCTCCACTATACTGCTATTACATAGAATATTCCAATAGGTGGCACTGTCCTCCACTATACTGCTATTACATAGAACCTTCCAATAGGTGGCGCTGTTCTCCACTATACTGCTATTACATAGAACCTTCCAATAGATGGCGCTGTCCTCCACTATACTGCTATTACATAGAACGTTCCAATAGGTGGCGCTGTCCTCCACTATACTGCTATTACATAGAACATTCCAATAGGTGGCGCTGTTCTCCACTGTACTGCTATTACATAGAACCTTCCAATAGGTGGCGCTATCCTCCACTATACTGCTATTACATAGAATATTCCAATAGGTGGCGCTGTCCTCCACTATACTGCTATTACATAGAACCTTCCAATAGGTGGCGCTGTCCTCCACTATACTGCTATTACATAGAACATTCCAATAGGTGGCGCTGTTCTCCACTGTACTGCTATTACATAGAACCTTCCAATAGGTGGCGCTGTCCTCTACTATACTGCTATTACATAGAATATTCCAATAGGTGGCGCTGTTCTCTACTATACTGCTATTACATAGAATATTCCAATAGGTGGCGCTGTCCTCCACTATACTGCTATTACATAGAACCTTCCAATAGGTGGCACTGTCCTCCACTATACTGCTATTACATAGAACATTCCAATAGGTGGCGCTGTCCTCCACTATTCTGCTATTACATAGAACCTTCCAATAGGTGGCGCTGTCCTCCACAATACTGCTATTACATAGAACCTTCCAATAGGTGGCGCTGTCCTCCACTATACTGCTATTACATAGAACCTTCCAATAGGTGGCGCTGTTCTCCACTATACTGCTATTACATAGAACTTTCCAATAGGTGGCGCTGTCCTCCACTATACTGCTATTACATAGAACATTCCAATAGGTGGCGCTGTCCTCCACTATACTGCTATTACATAGAACCTTCCAATAGGTGGCGCTGTCCTCCACAATACTGCTATTACATAGAACCTTCCAATAGGTGGCGCTGTCCTCCACTATACTGCTATTACATAGAACCTTCCAAAAGGTGGCGCTGTCCTCCACTATACTGCTATTACATAGAACATTCCAATAGGTGGCGCTGTCCTCCACAATACTGCTATTACATAGAACCTTCCAATAGGTGGCGCTGTTCTCCACTATACTGCTATTACATAGAACCTTCCAATAGGTGGCGCTGTCCTCCACTATACTGCTATTACATAGAACATTCCAATAGGTGGCGCTGTCCTCCACTATACTGCTATTACATAGAACATTCCAATAGGTGGCGCTGTTCTCCACTATACTGCTATTACATAGAACCTTCCAATAGGTGGCGCTGTCCTCCACTATACTGCTATTACATAGAACCTTCCAATAGGTGGCGCTGTTCTCACCTTTGCTATTACATAGAACCTTCCAATAGGTGGCGCTGTCCTCCACTATACTGCTATTACATAGAGCTTTCCAATAGGTGGCGCTGTCCTCCACTATACTGCTATTACATAGAACCTTCCAATAGGTGGCGCTGTTCTCCACTGTACTGCTATTACATAGAATCTTCCAATAGGTGGTGCTGTCCTCCACTATACTGCTATTACATAGAACATTCCAATAGGTGGCGCTGTCCTCCACTATACTGCTATTACATAGAATATTCCAATAGGTGGCGCTGTCCTCCACTATACTGCTATTACATAGAACCTTCCAATAGGTGGCGCTGTTCTCCACTGTACTGCTATTACATAGAATCTTCCAATAGGTGGTGCTGTCCTCCACTATACTGCTATTACATAGAACCTTCCAATAGGTGGCGCTGTCCTCCACTATACTGCTATTACATAGAACATTCCAATAGGTGGCGCTGTCCTCCACTATACTGCTATTACATAGAACCTTCCAATAGGTGGCGCTGTCCTCCACAATACTGCTATTACATAGAACCTTCCAATAGGTGGCGCTGTCCTCCACTATACTGCTATTACATCGAACCTTCCAATAGGTGGCGCTGTCCTCCACTATACTGCTATTACATAGAACATTCCAATAGGTGGCGCTGTCCTCCACTATACTGCTATTACATAGAACCTTCCAATAGGTGGCGCTGTCCTCCACTATACTGCTATTACATAGAACCTTCCAATAGGTGGCGCTTTCCTCCACTATACTGCTATTACATAGAATATTCCAATAGGTGACGCTGTCCTCCACTATACTGCTATTACATAGAACCTTCCAATAGGTGGCGCTGTCCTCCACTATACTGCTATTACTAAGAACCTTCCAATAAGTGGCGCTGTTCTCCACTATACTGCTATTACATAGAACCTTCCAATAGGTGGCACTGTCCTCCACTATACTGCTATTACATAGAACATTCCAATAGGTGGCGCTGTTCTCCACTGTACTGCTATTACATAGAACCTTCCTATAGGTGGCGCTGTTCTCCACTATACTGCTATTACATAGAACCTTCCAATAGGTGGCGCTATCCTCCACTATACTGCTATTACATAGAATATTCCAATAGGTGGCACTGTCCTCCACTATACTGCTATTACATAGAACATTCCAATAGGTGGCGCTGTTCTCCACTGTACTGCTATTACATAGAACATTCCAATAGGTGGCGCTGTCCTCCACTATACTGCTATTACATAGAACATTCCAATAGGTGGCGCTGTCCTCCACTATAATGCTATTACATAGAACCTTCCAATAGGTGGCGCTGTCCTCCACTATACTGCTATTACATAGAACATTCCAATAGGTGGCGCTGTTCTCCACTGTACTGCTATTACATAGAACCTTCCAATAGGTGGCGCTGTTCTCCACTATACTGCTATTACATAGAACCTTCCAATAGGTGGCGCTATCCTCCACTATACTGCTATTACATAGAATATTCCAATAGGTGGCACTGTCCTCCACTATACTGCTATTACATAGAACATTCCAATAGGTGGCGCTGTTCTCCACTGTACTGCTATTACATAGAACCTTCCAATAGGTGGCGCTGTCCTCCACTATACTGCTATTTCATAGAACATTCCAATAGGTGGCGCTGTCCTCCACTATACTGCTATTACATAGAACCTTCCAATAGGTGGCGCTGTCCTCCACAATACTGCTATTACATAGAACCTTCCAATAGGTGGCGCTGTCCTCCACTATACTGCTATACATCGAACCTTCCAATAGGTGGCGCTGTCCTCCACTATACTGCTATTACATAGAACATTCCAATAGGTGGCGCTGTCCTCCACTATACTGCTATTACATAGAACCTTTCAATAGGTGGCGCTGTCCTCCACTATACTGCTATTACATAGAACCTTCCAATAGGTGGCGCTATCCTCCACTATACTGCTATTACATAGAATATTCCAATAGGTGGCGCTGTCCTCCACTATACTGCTATTACATAGAACCTTCCAATAGGTGGCGCTGTCCTCCACTATACTGCTATTACAAAGAACCTTCCAATAAGTGGCGCTGTTCTCCACTATACTGCTATTACATAGAACCTTCCAATAGGTGGCACTGTCCTCCACTATACTGCTATTACATAGAACATTCCAATAGGTGGCGCTGTTCTCCACTGTACTGCTATTACATAGAACCTTCCAATAGGTGGCGCTGTTCTCCACTATACTGCTATTACATAGAACCTTCCAATAGGTGGCGCTATCCTCCACTATACTGCTATTACATAGAATATTCCAATAGGTGGCACTGTCCTCCACTATACTGCTATTACATAGAACATTCCAATAGGTGGCGCTGTTCTCCACTGTACTGCTATTACATAGAACATTCCAATAGGTGGCGCTGTTCTCCACTGTACTGCTATTACATAGAACCTTCCAATAGGTGGCGCTGTCCTCCACTATACGCTATTACATAGAACCTTCCAATAGGTGGCGCTGTCCTCCACTATACTGCTATTACATAGAACATTCCAATAGGTGGCGCTGTCCTCCACTATAATGCTATTACATAGAACCTTCCAATAGGTGGCGCTGTCCTCCACTATACTGCTATTACATAGAACATTCCAATAGGTGGCGCTGTCCTCCACTATACAGCTATTATATAGAACCTTCCAATAGATGGCACTGTCCTCCACTATACTGCTATTACATAGAACCTTCCAATAGGTGGCGCTGTCCTCCACTATACTGCTATTACATAGAACCTTCCAATAGGTGGCGCTGTCCTCCACAATACTGCTATTACATAGAACCTTCCAATAGGTGGCGCTGTCCTCCACTATACTGCTATTACATAGAACCTTCCAATAGGTGGCGCTGTCCTCCACTATACTGCTATTACATAGAACATTCCAATAGGTGGCGCTGTCCTCCACTATACTGCTATTACATAGAACCTTCCAATAGGTGGCGCTGTCCTCCACTATACTGCTATTACATAGAACCTTCCAATAGGTGGCGCTGTCCTCCACTATACAGCTATTACATAAAACATTCCAATAGGTGGCGCTGTTCTCCACTGTACTGCTATTACATAGAACCTTCCAATAGGTGGCGCTGTCCTCCACTATACTGCTATTACATAGAACATTCCAATAGGTGGCGCTGTTCTCCACTGTACTGCTATTACATAGAATTTTCCAATAGGTGGCGCTGTCCTCCACTATTTTGCTATTACATAGAACCTTCCAACAGGTGGCGCTGTCCTCCACTATACTGCTATTACATAGAAACTTCCAATAGGTGGCGCTGTTC
>NW_027463234.1:0-31975 GCF_050947455.1 Rhinoderma darwinii | reverse complement strand
AATTAGTATAGAGGCACTGTATTTGACTTCTCTGGATGTTTCCCAGGCGAGCTATTGACAAGTAAATCCTAGACGCTCGATCTTGCTTACTTTCGCTTTCGCGGCTGGCAGCAAAGTTCAGAACCATGTTTCTGTGAATAACTATTGAAGCGTAAGTCACAGACGCTCGCTCTTGGTTGCATTCGTTTCAGCTCGTGGCAGCCAGTCTAAAAAACACTATCTTGGACTTCTCTGGATGTTTCCCAGTCGAGCTATTGGCAGCATGTTCAGAACCACTGTTTCTGAGGCTAATTCTTGAACCGTAAGTCATAGACGCTCGATCTTGGCGGCATTCGTCTCAGCGCCTGGCAGTTAGTATAGAAGCACTGTCTTTGACTTCTCTGGATGTTTCCCAGGCGAGCTATTGACAAGTAAATCCTAGACGCTCGATCTTGGTTATTTTCGCTTTCGCGGCTGGCAGCAAAGTTCAGAACCATGTTTCTGTGAATAACTCTTGAACCGTAAGTCACAGACGCTCGCTCTTGGCAGCATTCGTTTCAGCTCGTGGCAGCCAGTCTAAAAAACACTATCTTGGACTTCTCTGGATGTTTCCCAGGCGAGCTATTGGCAGCATGTTCAGAACCACTGTTTCTGAGGCTAATTCTTGAACCGTAAGTCATAGACGCTCGATCTTGGCTGCATTCGTCTCAGCGCCTGGCAATTAGTATAGAAACACTGTTTCCCAGTGTTTCTGAGGCTAATTCTTGAACCGTAAGTCTTAGACGCTCGATCTTGGCGGCATTCGTCTCAGCTCCTGGCAATTAGTATAGAGGCACTGTATTTGACTTCTCTGGATGTTTCCCAGGCGAGCTATTGACAAGTAAATCCTAGACGCTCGATCTTGCTTACTTTCGCTTTCGCGGCTGGCAGCAAAGTTCAGAACCATGTTTCTGTGAATAACTATTGAACCGTAAGTCACAGACGCTCGCTCTTGGTTGCATTCGTTTCAGCTCGTGGCAGCCAGTCTAAAAAACACTATCTTGGACTTCTCTGGATGTTTCCCAGTCGAGCTATTGGCAGCATGTTCAGAACCACTGTTTCTGAGGCTAATTCTTGAACCGTAAGTCATAGACGCTCGATCTTGGCGGCATTCGTCTCAGCGCCTGGCAATTAGTATAGAAGCACTGTTTCCCACTGTTTCTGAGGCTAATTCTTGAACCGTAAGTCTTAGACGCTTGATCTTGGCGGCATTCGTCTCAGCGCCTGGCAATTAGTATAGAAGCACTGTCTTTGACTTCTCTGGATGTTTCCCAGGCGATCTATTGACAAGTAAATCCTAGACGCTCGATCTTGGTTATTTTCGCTTTCGCGGCTGGCAGCAAAGTTCAGAACCATGTTTCTGTGAATAACTCTTGAACCGTAAGTCACAGACGCTCGCTCTTGGCTGCATTCGTTTCAGCTCGTGGCAGCCAGTCTAAAAAACACTATCTTGGACTTCTCTGGATGTTTCCCAGGCGAGCTATTGGCAGCATGTTCAGAACCACTGTTTCTGAGGCTAATTCTTGAACCGTAAGTCATAGACGCTCGATCTTGGCTGCATTCGTCTCAGCGCCTGGCAATTAGTATAGAAGCACTGTCTTTGACTTCACTGGATGTTTCCCAGGCGAGCTATTGACAAGTAAATCCTAGACGCTCGATCTTGGTTATTTTCGCTTTCGCGGCTGGCAGCAAAGTTCAGAACCATGTTTCTGTGAATAACTCTTGAACCGTAAGTCACAGACGCTCGCTCTTGGCTGCATTCGTTTCAGCTTGTGGCAGCCAGTCTAAAAAACACTATCTTGGACTTCTCTGGATGTTTCCCAGGTGAGCTATTGGCAGCATGTTCAGAACCACTGTTTCTGAGGCTAATTCTTGAACCGTAAGTCATAGACGCTCGATCTTGGCGGCATTCGTCTCAGCGCCTGGCAATTAGTATAGAAACACTGTTTCCCAGTGTTTCTGAGGCTAATTCTTGAACCGTAAGTCTTAGACGCTCGATCTTGGCGGCATTCGTCTCAGCGCCTGGCAATTAGTATAGAGGCACTGTATTTGACTTCTCTGGATGTTTCCCAGGCGAGCTATTGACAAGTAAATCCTAGACGCTCGATCTTGCTTACTTTCGCTTTCACGGCTGGCAGCAAAGTTCAGAACCATGTTTCTGTGAATAACTCTTAAACCGTAAGTCACAGACGCTCGCTCTTGGCTGCATTCGTTTCAGCTCGTGGCAGCCAGTCTAAAAACCACTATCTTGGACTTCTCTGGATGTTTCCCAGGCGAGCTATTGGCAGCATGTTCAGAACCACTGTTTCTGAGGCTAATTCTTGAACCGTAAGTCATAGATGCTCGATCTTGGCGGCATTCGTCTCAGCGCCTGGCAATTAGTATAGAAGCACTGTCTTTGACTTCTCTGGATGTTTCCCAGGCGATCTATTGACAAGTAAATCCTAGACGCTCGATCTTGGTTATTTTCGCTTTCGCGGCTGGCAGCAAAGTTTAGAACCATGTTTCTGTGAATAACTCTTGAACCGTAAGTCACAGACGCTCGCTCTTGGCTGCATTCGTTTCAGCTCGTGGCAGCCAGTCTAAAAAACACTATCTTGGACTTCTCTGGATGTTTCCCAGGCGAGCTATTGGCAGCATGTTCAGAACCACTGTTTCTGAGGCTAATTCTTGAACCGTAAGTCATAGACGCTCGATCTTGGCTGCATTCGTCTCAGCGCCTGGCAATTAGTATAGAAGCACTGTCTTTGACTTCACTGGATGTTTCCCAGGCGAGCTATTGACAAGTAAATCCTAGACGCTCGATCTTGGTTATTTTCGCTTTCGCGGCTGGCAGCAAAGTTCAGAACCATGTTTCTGTGAATAACTCTTGAACCGTAAGTCACAGACGCTCGCTCTTGGCTGCATTCGTTTCAGCTTGTGGCAGCCAGTCTAAAAAACACTATCTTGGACTTCTCTGGATGTTTCCCAGGTGAGCTATTGGCAGCATGTTCAGAACCACTGTTTCTGAGGCTAATTCTTGAACCGTAAGTCATAGACGCTCGATCTTGGCGGCATTCGTCTCAGCGCCTGGCAATTAGTATAGAAACACTGTTTCCCAGTGTTTCTGAGGCTAATTCTTGAACCGTAAGTCTTAGACGCTCGATCTTGGCGGCATTCGTCTCAGCGCCTGGCAATTAGTATAGAGGCACTGTATTTGACTTCTCTGGATGTTTCCCAGGCGAGCTATTGACAAGTAAATCCTAGACGCTCGATCTTGCTTACTTTCGCTTTCGCGGCTGGCAGCAAAGTTCAGAACCATGTTTCTGTGAATAACTATTGAAGCGTAAGTCACAGACGCTCGCTCTTGGTTGCATTCGTTTCAGCTCGTGGCAGCCAGTCTAAAAAACACTATCTTGGACTTCTCTGGATGTTTCCCAGTCGAGCTATTGGCAGCATGTTCAGAACCACTGTTTCTGAGGCTAATTCTTGAACCGTAAGTCATAGACGCTCGATCTTGGCGGCATTCGTCTCAGCGCCTGGCAGTTAGTATAGAAGCACTGTCTTTGACTTCTCTGGATGTTTCCCAGGCGAGCTATTGACAAGTAAATCCTAGACGCTCGATCTTGGTTATTTTCGCTTTCGCGGCTGGCAGCAAAGTTCAGAACCATGTTTCTGTGAATAACTCTTGAACCGTAAGTCACAGACGCTCGCTCTTGGCAGCATTCGTTTCAGCTCGTGGCAGCCAGTCTAAAAAACACTATCTTGGACTTCTCTGGATGTTTCCCAGGCGAGCTATTGGCAGCATGTTCAGAACCACTGTTTCTGAGGCTAATTCTTGAACCGTAAGTCATAGACGCTCGATCTTGGCTGCATTCGTCTCAGCGCCTGGCAATTAGTATAGAAACACTGTTTCCCAGTGTTTCTGAGGCTAATTCTTGAACCGTAAGTCTTAGACGCTCGATCTTGGCGGCATTCGTCTCAGCGCCTGGCAATTAGTATAGAGGCACTGTATTTGACTTCTCTGGATGTTTCCCAGGCGAGCTATTGACAAGTAAATCCTAGACGCTCGATCTTGCTTACTTTCGCTTTCGCGGCTGGCAGCAAAGTTCAGAACCATGTTTCTGTGAATAACTATTGAAGCGTAAGTCACAGACGCTCGCTCTTGGTTGCATTCGTTTCAGCTCGTGGCAGCCAGTCTAAAAAACACTATCTTGGACTTCTCTGGATGTTTCCCAGTCGAGCTATTGGCAGCATGTTCAGAACCACTGTTTCTGAGGCTAATTCTTGAACCGTAAGTCATAGACGCTCGATCTTGGCGGCATTCGTCTCAGCGCCTGGCAGTTAGTATAGAAGCACTGTCTTTGACTTCTCTGGATGTTTCCCAGGCGAGCTATTGACAAGTAAATCCTAGACGCTCGATCTTGGTTATTTTCGCTTTCGCGGCTGGCAGCAAAGTTCAGAACCATGTTTCTGTGAATAACTCTTGAACCGTAAGTCACAGACGCTCGCTCTTGGCAGCATTCGTTTCAGCTCGTGGCAGCCAGTCTAAAAAACACTATCTTGGACTTCTCTGGATGTTTCCCAGGCGAGCTATTGGCAGCATGTTCAGAACCACTGTTTCTGAGGCTAATTCTTGAACCGTAAGTCATAGACGCTCGATCTTGGCTGCATTCGTCTCAGCGCCTGGCAATTAGTATAGAAACACTGTTTCCCAGTGTTTCTGAGGCTAATTCTTGAACCGTAAGTCTTAGACGCTCGATCTTGGCGGCATTCGTCTCAGCGCCTGGCAATTAGTATAGAGGCACTGTATTTGACTTCTCTGGATGTTTCCCAGGCGAGCTATTGACAAGTAAATCCTAGACGCTCGATCTTGCTTACTTTCGCTTTCGCGGCTGGCAGCAAAGTTCAGAACCATGTTTCTGTGAATAACTATTGAAGCGTAAGTCACAGACGCTCGCTCTTGGTTGCATTCGTTTCAGCTCGTGGCAGCCAGTCTAAAAAACACTATCTTGGACTTCTCTGGATGTTTCCCAGTCGAGCTATTGGCAGCATGTTCAGAACCACTGTTTCTGAGGCTAATTCTTGAACCGTAAGTCATAGACGCTCGATCTTGGCGGCATTCGTCTCAGCGCCTGGCAGTTAGTATAGAAGCACTGTCTTTGACTTCTCTGGATGTTTCCCAGGCGAGCTATTGACAAGTAAATCCTAGACGCTCGATCTTGGTTATTTTCGCTTTCGCGGCTGGCAGCAAAGTTCAGAACCATGTTTCTGTGAATAACTCTTGAACCGTAAGTCACAGACGCTCGCTCTTGGCAGCATTCGTTTCAGCTCGTGGCAGCCAGTCTAAAAAACACTATCTTGGACTTCTCTGGATGTTTCCCAGGCGAGCTATTGGCAGCATGTTCAGAACCACTGTTTCTGAGGCTAATTCTTGAACCGTAAGTCATAGACGCTCGATCTTGGCTGCATTCGTCTCAGCGCCTGGCAATTAGTATAGAAACACTGTTTCCCAGTGTTTCTGAGGCTAATTCTTGAACCGTAAGTCTTAGACGCTCGATCTTGGCGGCATTCGTCTCAGCTCCTGGCAATTAGTATAGAGGCACTGTATTTGACTTCTCTGGATGTTTCCCAGGCGAGCTATTGACAAGTAAATCCTAGACGCTCGATCTTGCTTACTTTCGCTTTCGCGGCTGGCAGCAAAGTTCAGAACCATGTTTCTGTGAATAACTATTGAACCGTAAGTCACAGACGCTCGCTCTTGGTTGCATTCGTTTCAGCTCGTGGCAGCCAGTCTAAAAAACACTATCTTGGACTTCTCTGGATGTTTCCCAGTCGAGCTATTGGCAGCATGTTCAGAACCACTGTTTCTGAGGCTAATTCTTGAACCGTAAGTCATAGACGCTCGATCTTGGCGGCATTCGTCTCAGCGCCTGGCAATTAGTATAGAAGCACTGTTTCCCACTGTTTCTGAGGCTAATTCTTGAACCGTAAGTCTTAGACGCTTGATCTTGGCGGCATTCGTCTCAGCGCCTGGCAATTAGTATAGAAGCACTGTCTTTGACTTCTCTGGATGTATTCCAGGCGAGCTATTCACAAGTAAGTCCTAGACGCTCGATCTTGGTTGCTTTCGCTTTCACGGCTGGCAGCAAAGTTCAGAACCATGTTTCTGTGAACAACTTTTGAACCGTAAGTCACAGACGCTCGCTCTTGGTTGCTTCGTTTCAGCTCGTGGCAGCCAGTCTAAAAAACACTATATTGGACTTCTCTGGATGTTTCCCAGGCGAGCTATTAGCAGCATGTTCAGAACCACTGTTTCTGAGGCTAATTCTTGAACCGTAAGTCATAGACGCTCGATCTTGGCGGCATTCGTCTCAGCGCCTGGCAATTAGTATAGAAGCACTGTCTTTGACTTCTCTGGATGTTTCCCAGGCGAGCTATTGACAAGTAAATCCTAGACGCTCGATCTTGGTTACTTTCGCTTTCGCGGCTGGCAGCAAAGTTCAGAACCATGTTTCTGTGAATAACTCTTGAACCGTAAGTCACAGACGCTCGCTCTTGGCTGCATTCGTTTCAGCTCGTGGCAGCCAGTCTAAAAAACACTATCTTGGACTTCTCTGGATGTTTCCCAGGCGAGCTATTGGCAGCATGTTCAGAACCACTGTTTCTGAGGCTAATTCTTGAACCGTAAGTCATAGACGCTCGATCTTGGCTGCATTCGTCTCAGCGCCTGGCAATTAGTATAGAAGCACTGTCTTTGACTTCACTGGATGTTTCCCAGGCGAGCTATTGACAAGTAAATCCTAGACGCTCGATCTTGGTTATTTTCGCTTTCGCGGCTGGCAGCAAAGTTCAGAACCATGTTTCTGTGAATAACTCTTGAACCGTAAGTCACAGACGCTCGCTCTTGGCTGCATTCGTTTCAGCTTGTGGCAGCCAGTCTAAAAAACACTATCTTGGACTTCTCTGGATGTTTCCCAGGTGAGCTATTGGCAGCATGTTCAGAACCACTGTTTCTGAGGCTAATTCTTGAACCGTAAGTCATAGACGCTCGATCTTGGCGGCATTCGTCTCAGCGCCTGGCAATTAGTATAGAAACACTGTTTCCCAGTGTTTCTGAGGCTAATTCTTGAACCGTAAGTCTTAGACGCTCGATCTTGGCGGCATTCGTCTCAGCGCCTGGCAATTAGTATAGAGGCACTGTATTTGACTTCTCTGGATGTTTCCCAGGCGAGCTATTGACAAGTAAATCCTAGACGCTCGATCTTGCTTACTTTCGCTTTCGCGGCTGGCAGCAAAGTTCAGAACCATGTTTCTGTGAATAACTATTGAAGCGTAAGTCACAGACGCTCGCTCTTGGTTGCATTCGTTTCAGCTCGTGGCAGCCAGTCTAAAAAACACTATCTTGGACTTCTCTGGATGTTTCCCAGTCGAGCTATTGGCAGCATGTTCAGAACCACTGTTTCTGAGGCTAATTCTTGAACCGTAAGTCATAGACGCTCGATCTTGGCGGCATTCGTCTCAGCGCCTGGCAGTTAGTATAGAAGCACTGTCTTTGACTTCTCTGGATGTTTCCCAGGCGAGCTATTGACAAGTAAATCCTAGACGCTCGATCTTGGTTATTTTCGCTTTCGCGGCTGGCAGCAAAGTTCAGAACCATGTTTCTGTGAATAACTCTTGAACCGTAAGTCACAGACGCTCGCTCTTGGCAGCATTCGTTTCAGCTCGTGGCAGCCAGTCTAAAAAACACTATCTTGGACTTCTCTGGATGTTTCCCAGGCGAGCTATTGGCAGCATGTTCAGAACCACTGTTTCTGAGGCTAATTCTTGAACCGTAAGTCATAGACGCTCGATCTTGGCTGCATTCGTCTCAGCGCCTGGCAATTAGTATAGAAACACTGTTTCCCAGTGTTTCTGAGGCTAATTCTTGAACCGTAAGTCTTAGACGCTTGATCTTGGCGGCATTCGTCTCAGCTCCTGGCAATTAGTATAGAGGCACTGTATTTGACTTCTCTGGATGTTTCCCAGGCGAGCTATTGACAAGTAAATCCTAGACGCTCGATCTTGCTTACTTTCGCTTTCGCGGCTGGCAGCAAAGTTCAGAACCATGTTTCTGTGAATAACTATTGAACCGTAAGTCACAGACGCTCGCTCTTGGTTGCATTCGTTTCAGCTCGTGGCAGCCAGTCTAAAAAACACTATCTTGGACTTCTCTGGATGTTTCCCAGTCGAGCTATTGGCAGCATGTTCAGAACCACTGTTTCTGAGGCTAATTCTTGAACCGTAAGTCATAGACGCTCGATCTTGGCGGCATTCGTCTCAGCGCCTGGCAATTAGTATAGAAGCACTGTTTCCCACTGTTTCTGAGGCTAATTCTTGAACCGTAAGTCTTAGACGCTTGATCTTGGCGGCATTCGTCTCAGCGCCTGGCAATTAGTATAGAAGCACTGTCTTTGACTTCTCTGGATGTATTCCAGGCGAGCTATTCACAAGTAAGTCCTAGACGCTCGATCTTGGTTGCTTTCGCTTTCACGGCTGGCAGCAAAGTTCAGAACCATGTTTCTGTGAACAACTTTTGAACCGTAAGTCACAGACGCTCGCTCTTGGTTGCATTCGTTTCAGCTCGTGGCAGCCAGTCTAAAAAACACTATATTGGACTTCTCTGGATGTTTCCCAGGCGAGCTATTAGCAGCATGTTCAAAACCACTGTTTCTGAGGCTAATTCTTGAACCGTAAGTCATAGACGCTCGATCTTGGCGGCATTCGTCTCAGCGCCTGGCAATTAGTATAGAAGCACTGTCTTTGACTTCTCTGGATGTTTCCCAGGCGAGCTATTGACAAGTAAATCCTAGACGCTCGATCTTGGTTACTTTCGCTTTCGCGGCTGGCAGCAAAGTTCAGAACCATGTTTCTGTGAATAACTCTTGAACCGTAAGTCACAGACGCTCGCTCTTGGCTGCATTCGTTTCAGCTCGTGGCAGCCAGTCTAAAAAACACTATCTTGGACTTCTCTGGATGTTTCCCAGGCGAGCTATTGGCAGCATGTTCAGAACCACTGTTTCTGAGGCTAATTCTTGAACCGTAAGTCATAGACGCTCGATCTTGGCTGCATTCGTCTCAGCGCCTGGCAATTAGTATAGAAGCACTGTCTTTGACTTCACTGGATGTTTCCCAGGCGAGCTATTGACAAGTAAATCCTAGACGCTCGATCTTGGTTATTTTCGCTTTCGCGGCTGGCAGCAAAGTTCAGAACCATGTTTCTGTGAATAACTCTTGAACCGTAAGTCACAGACGCTCGCTCTTGGCTGCATTCGTTTCAGCTTGTGGCAGCCAGTCTAAAAAACACTATCTTGGACTTCTCTGGATGTTTCCCAGGTGAGCTATTGGCAGCATGTTCAGAACCACTGTTTCTGAGGCTAATTCTTGAACCGTAAGTCATAGACGCTCGATCTTGGCGGCATTCGTCTCAGCGCCTGGCAATTAGTATAGAAACACTGTTTCCCAGTGTTTCTGAGGCTAAATCTTGAACCGTAAGTCTTAGACGCTCGATCTTGGCGGCATTCGTCTCAGCGCCTGGCAATTAGTTTAGAGGCACTGTATTTGACTTCTCTGGATGTTTCCCAGGCGAGCTATTGACAAGTAAATCCTAGACGCTCGATCTTGCTTACTTTCGCTTTCGCGGCTGGCAGCAAAGTTCAGAACCATGTTTCTGTGAATAACTCTTGAACCGTAAGTCACAGACGCTCGCTCTTGGTTGCATTCGTTTCAGCTCGTGGCAGCCAGTCTAAAAAACACTATATTGGACTTCTCTGGATGTTTCCCAGGCGAGCTATTAGCAGCATGTTCAGAACCACTGTTTCTGAGGCTAATTCTTGAACCGTAAGTCATAGACGCTCGATCTTGGCGGCATTCGTCTCAGCGCCTGGCAATTAGTATAGAAGCACTGTCTTTGACTTCTCTGGATGTTTCCCAGGCGAGCTATTGACAAGTAAATCCTAGACGCTCGATCTTGGTTACTTTCGCTTTCGCGGCTGGCAGCAAAGTTCAGAACCATGTTTCTGTGAATAACTCTTGAACCGTAAGTCACAGACGCTCGCTCTTGTTTGCATTCGTTTCAGCTCGTGGCAGCCAGTCTAAAAAACACTATCTTGGACTTCTCTGGATGTTTCCCAGTCGAGCTATTGGCAGCATGTTCAGAACCACTGTTTCTGAGGCTAATTCTTGAACCGTAAGTCATAGACGCTCGATCTTGGCGGCATTCGTCTCAGCGCCTGGCAATTAGTATAGAAGCACTGTTTCCCACTGTTTCTGAGGCTAATTCTTGAACCGTAAGTCTTAGACGCTTGATCTTGGCGGCATTCGTCTCAGCGCCTGGCAATTAGTATAGAAGCACTGTCTTTGACTTCTCTGGGATGTTTCCCAGGCGAGCTATTCACAAGTAAATCCTAGACGCTCGATCTTGGTTACTTTAGCTTTCGCGGCTGGCAGCAAAGTTCAGAACCATGTTTCTGTGAATAACTCTTGAACCGTAAGTCACAGACGCTCGCTCTTGGTTGCATTCGTTTCAGCTCGTGGCAGCCAGTCTAAAAAACACTATATTGGACTTCTCTGGATGTTTCCCAGGCGAGCTATTAGCAGCATGTTCAGAACCACTGTTTCTGAGGCTAATTCTTGAACCGTAAGTCATAGACGCTCGATCTTGGCGGCATTCGTCTCAGCGCCTGGCAATTAGTATAGAAGCACTGTCTTTGACTTCTCTGGATGTTTCCCAGGCGAGCTATTGACAAGTAAATCCTAGACGCTCGATCTTGGTTACTTTCGCTTTCGCGGCTGGCAGCAAAGTTCAGAACCATGTTTCTGTGAATAACTCTTGAACCGTAAGTCACAGACGCTCGCTCTTGTTTGCATTCGTTTCAGCTCGTGGCAGCCAGTCTAAAAAACACTATCTTGGACTTCTCTGGATGTTTCCCAGTCGAGCTATTGGCAGCATGTTCAGAACCACTGTTTCTGAGGCTAATTCTTGAACCGTAAGTCATAGACGCTCGATCTTGGCGGCATTCGTCTCAGCGCCTGGCAATTAGTATAGAAGCACTGTTTCCCACTGTTTCTGAGGCTAATTCTTGAACCGTAAGTCTTAGACGCTTGATCTTGGCGGCATTCGTCTCAGCGCCTGGCAATTAGTATAGAAGCACTGTCTTTGACTTCTCTGGGATGTTTCCCAGGCGAGCTATTCACAAGTAAATCCTAGACGCTCGATCTTGGTTACTTTAGCTTTCGCGGCTGGCAGCAAAGTTCAGAACCATGTTTCTGTGAATAACTCTTGAACCGTAAGTCACAGACGCTCGCTCTTCGTTGCATTCGTTTCAGCTCGTGGCAGCCAGTCTAAAAAAAACTATATTGGACTTCTCTGGATGTTTCCCAGGCGAGCTATTAGCAGCATGTTCAGAACCACTGTTTCTGAGGCTAATTCTTGAACCGTAAGTCATAGACGCTCGATCTTGGCGGCATTCGTCTCAGCGCCTGGCAATTAGTATAGAAGCACTGTCTTTGACTTCTCTGGATGTTTCCCAGGCGAGCTATTGACAAGTAAATCCTAGACGCTCGATCTTGGTTACTTTCGCTTTCGCGGCTGGCAGCAAAGTTCAGAACCATGTTTCTGTGAATAACTATTGAACCGTAAGTCACAGACGCTCGCTCTTGGTTGCATTCGTTTCAGCTCGTGGCAGCCAGTCTAAAAAACACTATCTTGGACTTCTCTGGATGTTTCCCAGTCGAGCTATTGGCAGCATGTTCAGAACCACTGTTTCTGAGGCTAATTCTTGAACCGTGTCATAGACGCTCGATCTTGGCGGCATTCGTCTCAGCGCCTGGCAATTAGTATAGAAGCACTGTTTCCCACTGTTTCTGAGGCTAATTCTTGAACCGTAAGTCTTAGACGCTTGATCTTGGCGGCATTCGTCTCAGCGCCTGGCAATTAGTATAGAAGCACTGTCTTTGACTTCTCTGGATGTTTCCCAGGCGAGCTATTCACAAGTAAATCCTAGACGCTCGATCTTGGTTACTTTCGCTTTCGCGGCTGGCAGCAAAGTTCAGAACCATGTTTCTCTGAATAACTCTTGAACCGTTAGTCACAGACGCTCGCTCTTGTTTGCATTCGTTTCAGCTCGTGGCAGCCAGTCTAAAAAACACTATCTTGGACTTCTCTGGATGTTTCCCAGTCGAGCTATTGGCAGCATGTTCAGAACCACTGTTTCTGAGGCTAATTCTTGAACCGTAAGTCATAGACGCTCGATCTTGGCGGCATTCGTCTCAGCGCCTGGCAATTAGTATAGAAGCACTGTTTCCCACTGTTTCTGAGGCTAATTCTTGAACCGTAAGCCTTAGACGCTTGATCTTGGCGGCATTCGTCTCAGCGCCTGGCAATTAGTATAGAAGCACTGTCTTTGACTTCTCTGGATGTTTCCCAGGCGAGCTATTGACAAGTAAATCCTAGACGCTCGATCTTGGTTACTTTCGCTTTCGCGGCTGGCAGCAAAGTTCAGAACCATGTTTCTGTGAATAACTCTTGAACCGTAAGTCACAGACGCTCGCTCTTGGTTGCATTCGTTTCAGCTCGTGGCAGCCAGTCTAAAAAACACTATCTTGGACTTCTCTGGATGTTTCCCAGTCGAGCTATTGGCAGCATGTTCAGAACCACTGTTTCTGAGGCTAATTCTTGAACCGTAAGTCATAGACGCTCGATCTTGGCGGCATTCGTCTCAGCGCCTGGCAATTAGTATAGAAGCACTGTTTCCCACTGTTTCTGAGGCTAATTCTTGAACCGTAAGTCTTAGACGCTTGATCTTGGCGGCATTCGTCTCAGCGCCTGGCAATTAGTATAGAAGCACTGTCTTTGACTTCTCTGGATGTTTCCCAGGCGAGCTATTGACAAGTAAATCCTAGACGCTCGATCTTGGTTACTTTCGCTTTCGCGGCTGGCAGCAAAGTTCAGAACCATGTTTCTGTGAATAACTCTTGAACCGTAAGTCACAGACGCTCGCTCTTGGTTGCATTCGTTTCAGCTCGTGGCAGCCAGTCTAAAAAACACTATATTGGACTTCTCTGGATGTTTCCCAGGCGAGCTTTTAGCAGCATGTTCAGAACCACTGTTTCTGAGGCTAATTCTTGAACCGTAAGTCATAGACGCTCTATCTTGGCGGCATTCGTCTCAGCGCCTGGCAATTAGTATAGAAGCACTGTCTTTGACTTCTCTGGATGTTTCCCAGGCGAGCTATTGACAAGTAAATCCTTGACGCTCGATCTTGGTTATTTTCGCTTTCGCGGCTGGCAGCAAAGTTCAGAACCATGTTTCTGTGAATAACTCTTGAACCGTAAGTCAAAGACGCTCGCTCTTGGCTGCATTCGTTTCAGCTCGTGGCAGCCAGTCTAAAAAACACTATCTTGGACTTCTCTGGATGTTTCCCAGGTGAGCTATTGGCAGCATGTTCAGAACCACTGTTTCTGAGGCTAATTCTTGAACCGTAAGTCATAGAAGCTCAATCTTGGCGGCATTCGTCTCAGCGCCTGGCAATTAGTATAGAAACACTGTTTCCCAGTGTTTTTGAGGCTAATTCTTGAACCGTAAGTCATAGACGCTCGATCTTGGTGGCATTCGTCTCAGCGCCTGGCAATTAGTATAGAGGCACTGTATTTGACTTCTCTGGATGTTTCCCAGGCGAGCTATTGACAAGTAAATCCTAGACGCTCGATCTTGGTTACTTTCGCTTTCGCGGCTGGCAGCAAAGTTCAGAACCATGTTTCTGTGAATAACTATTGAACCGTAAGTCACAGACGCTCGCTCTTGGTTGCATTCGTTTCAGCTTGTGGCAGCCAGTCTAAAAAACACTATCTTGGACTTCTCTGGATGTTTCCCAGGTGAGCTATTGGCAGCATGTTCAGAACCACTGTTTCTGAGGCTAATTCTTGAACCGTAAGTCATAGAAGCTCGATCTTGGCTGCATTCGTCTCAGCGCCTGGCAATTAGCATAGAAGCACTGTCTTTGACTTCACTGGATGTTTCCCAGGCGAGCTATTGACAAGTAAATCCTAGACGCTCGATCTTGGTTATTTTCGCTTTCGCGGCTGGCAGCAAAGTTCAGAACCATGTTTCTGTGAATAACTCTTGAACCGTAAGTCACAGACGCTCGCTCTTGGCTGCATTCGTTTCAGCTTGTGGCAGCCAGTCTAAAAAAACACTATCTTGGACTTCTCTGGATGTCTCCCAGGTGAGCTATTGGCAGCATGTTCAGAACCACTGTTTCTGAGGCTAATTCTTGAACCGTAAGTCATAGAAGCTCGATCTTGGCGGCATTCGTCTCAGCGCCTGGCAATTAGTGTAGAAACACTGTTTCCCAGTGTTTCTGAGGCTAATTCTTGAACCGTAAGTCATAGAAGCTCGATCTTGGCTGCATTCGTCTCAGCGACTGGCAATTAGTATAGAAGCACTGTCTTTGACTTCACTGGATGTTTCCCAGGCGAGCTATTGACAAGTAAATCCTAGACGCTCGATCTTGGTTATTTTCGCTTTCGCGGCTGGCAGCAAAGTTCAGAACCATGTTTCTGTGAATAACTCTTGAACCGTAAGTCACAGACGCTCGCTCTTGGCTGCATTCGTTTCAGCTTGTGGCAGCCAGTCTAAAAAAACACTATCTTGGACATCTCTGGATGTTTCCCAGGCGAGCTATTGGCAGCATGTTCAGAACCACTGTTTCTGAGGCTAATTCTTGAACCGTAAGTCATAGATGCTCGATCTTGGCGGCATTCGTCTCAGCGCCTGGCAATTAGTATAGAAGCACTGTCTTTGACTTCTCTGGATGTTTCCCAGGCGAGCTATTGACAAGTAAATCCTAGACGCTCGATCTTGGTTATTTTCGCTTTCGCGGCTGGCAGCAAAGTTCAGAACCATGTTTCTGTGAATAACTCTTGAACCGTAAGTCACAGACGCTCGCTCTTGGCTGCATTCGTTTCAGCTCGTGGCAGCCAGTCTAAAAAACACTATCTTGGACTTCTCTGGATGTTTCCCAGGCGAGCTATTGGCAGCATGTTCAGAACCACTGTTTCTGAGGCTAATTCTTGAACCGTAAGTCATAGACGCTCGATCTTGGCTGCATTCGTCTCAGCGCCTGGCAATTAGTATAGGAGCACTGTCTTTGACTTCACTGGATGTTTCCCAGGCGAGCTATTGACAAGTAAATCCTAGACGCTCGATCTTGGTTATTTTCGCTTTCGCGGCTGGCAGCAAAGTTCAGAACCATGTTTCTGTGAATAACTCTTGAACCGTAAGTCACAGACGCTCGCTCTTGGCTGCATTCGTTTCAGCTTGTGGCAGCCAGTCTAAAAAACACTATCTTGGACTTCTCTGGATGTTTCCCAGGTGAGCTATTGGCAACATGTTCAGAACCACTGTTTCTGAGGCTAATTCTTGAACCGTAAGTCATAGACGCTCGATCTTGGCGGCATTCGTCTCAGCGCCTGGCAATTAGTATAGAAACACTGTTTCCCAGTGTTTCTGAGGCTAATTCTTGAACCGTAAGTCTTAGACGCTCGATCTTGGCGGCATTCGTCTCAGCGCCTGGCAATTAGTATAGAGGCACTGTATTTGACTTCTCTGGATGTTTCCCAGGCGAGCTATTGACAAGTAAATCCTAGACGCTCGATCTTGCTTACTTTCGCTTTCGCGGCTGGCAGCAAAGTTCAGAACCATGTTTCTGTGAATAACTCTTGAACCGTAAGTCACAGACGCTCGCTCTTGGTTGCATTCGTTTCAGCTCGTGGCAGCCAGTCTAAAAAACACTATCTTGGACTTCTCTGGATGTTTCCCAGTCGAGCTATTGGCAGCATGTTCAGAACCACTGTTTCTGAGGCTAATTCTTGAACCGTAAGTCATAGACGCTCGATCTTGGCGGCATTCGTCTCAGCGCCTGGCAGTTAGTATAGAAGCACTGTCTTTGACTTCTCTGGATGTTTCCCAGGCGAGCTATTGACAAGTAAATCCTAGACGCTCGATCTTGGTTATTTTCGCTTTCGCGGCTGGCAGCAAAGTTCAGAACCATGTTTCTGTGAATAACTCTTGAACCGTAAGTCACAGACGCTCGCTCTTGGCAGCATTCGTTTCAGCTCGTGGCAGCCAGTCTAAAAAACACTATCTTGGACTTCTCTGGATGTTTCCCAGGCGAGCTATTGGCAGCATGTTCAGAACCACTGTTTCTGAGGCTAATTCTTGAACCGTAAGTCATAGACGCTCGATCTTGGCTGCATTCGTCTCAGCGCCTGGCAATTAGTATAGAAACACTGTTTCCCAGTGTTTCTGAGGCTAATTCTTGAACCGTAAGTCTTAGACGCTCGATCTTGGCGGCATTCGTCTCAGCGCCTGGCAATTAGTATAGAGGCACTGTATTTGACTTCTCTGGATGTTTCCCAGGCGAGCTATTGACAAGTAAATCCTAGACGCTCGATCTTGCTTACTTTCGCTTTCGCGGCTGGCAGCAAAGTTCAGAACCATGTTTCTGTGAATAACTATTGAAGCGTAAGTCACAGACGCTCGCTCTTGGTTGCATTCGTTTCAGCTCGTGGCAGCCAGTCTAAAAAACACTATCTTGGACTTCTCTGGATGTTTCCCAGTCGAGCTATTGGCAGCATGTTCAGAACCACTGTTTCTGAGGCTAATTCTTGAACCGTAAGTCATAGACGCTCGATCTTGGCGGCATTCGTCTCAGCGCCTGGCAGTTAGTATAGAAGCACTGTCTTTGACTTCTCTGGATGTTTCCCAGGCGAGCTATTGACAAGTAAATCCTAGACGCTCGATCTTGGTTATTTTCGCTTTCGCGGCTGGCAGCAAAGTTCAGAACCATGTTTCTGTGAATAACTCTTGAACCGTAAGTCACAGACGCTCGCTCTTGGCAGCATTCGTTTCAGCTCGTGGCAGCCAGTCTAAAAAACACTATCTTGGACTTCTCTGGATGTTTCCCAGGCGAGCTATTGGCAGCATGTTCAGAACCACTGTTTCTGAGGCTAATTCTTGAACCGTAAGTCATAGACGCTCGATCTTGGCTGCATTCGTCTCAGCGCCTGGCAATTAGTATAGAAACACTGTTTCCCAGTGTTTCTGAGGCTAATTCTTGAACCGTAAGTCTTAGACGCTCGATCTTGGCGGCATTCGTCTCAGCGCCTGGCAATTAGTATAGAGGCACTGTATTTGACTTCTCTGGATGTTTCCCAGGCGAGCTATTGACAAGTAAATCCTAGACGCTCGATCTTGCTTACTTTCGCTTTCGCGGCTGGCAGCAAAGTTCAGAACCATGTTTCTGTGAATAACTATTGAAGCGTAAGTCACAGACGCTCGCTCTTGGTTGCATTCGTTTCAGCTCGTGGCAGCCAGTCTAAAAAACACTATCTTGGACTTCTCTGGATGTTTCCCAGTCGAGCTATTGGCAGCATGTTCAGAACCACTGTTTCTGAGGCTAATTCTTGAACCGTAAGTCATAGACGCTCGATCTTGGCGGCATTCGTCTCAGCGCCTGGCAGTTAGTATAGAAGCACTGTCTTTGACTTCTCTGGATGTTTCCCAGGCGAGCTATTGACAAGTAAATCCTAGACGCTCGATCTTGGTTATTTTCGCTTTCGCGGCTGGCAGCAAAGTTCAGAACCATGTTTCTGTGAATAACTCTTGAACCGTAAGTCACAGACGCTCGCTCTTGGCAGCATTCGTTTCAGCTCGTGGCAGCCAGTCTAAAAAACACTATCTTGGACTTCTCTGGATGTTTCCCAGGCGAGCTATTGGCAGCATGTTCAGAACCACTGTTTCTGAGGCTAATTCTTGAACCGTAAGTCATAGACGCTCGATCTTGGCTGCATTCGTCTCAGCGCCTGGCAATTAGTATAGAAACACTGTTTCCCAGTGTTTCTGAGGCTAATTCTTGAACCGTAAGTCTTAGACGCTCGATCTTGGCGGCATTCGTCTCAGCTCCTGGCAATTAGTATAGAGGCACTGTATTTGACTTCTCTGGATGTTTCCCAGGCGAGCTATTGACAAGTAAATCCTAGACGCTCGATCTTGCTTACTTTCGCTTTCGCGGCTGGCAGCAAAGTTCAGAACCATGTTTCTGTGAATAACTATTGAACCGTAAGTCACAGACGCTCGCTCTTGGTTGCATTCGTTTCAGCTCGTGGCAGCCAGTCTAAAAAACACTATCTTGGACTTCTCTGGATGTTTCCCAGTCGAGCTATTGGCAGCATGTTCAGAACCACTGTTTCTGAGGCTAATTCTTGAACCGTAAGTCATAGACGCTCGATCTTGGCGGCATTCGTCTCAGCGCCTGGCAATTAGTATAGAAGCACTGTTTCCCACTGTTTCTGAGGCTAATTCTTGAACCGTAAGTCTTAGACGCTTGATCTTGGCGGCATTCGTCTCAGCGCCTGGCAATTAGTATAGAAGCACTGTCTTTGACTTCTCTGGATGTATTCCAGGCGAGCTATTCACAAGTAAGTCCTAGACGCTCGATCTTGGTTGCTTTCGCTTTCACGGCTGGCAGCAAAGTTCAGAACCATGTTTCTGTGAACAACTTTTGAACCGTAAGTCACAGACGCTCGCTCTTGGTTGCTTCGTTTCAGCTCGTGGCAGCCAGTCTAAAAAACACTATATTGGACTTCTCTGGATGTTTCCCAGGCGAGCTATTAGCAGCATGTTCAGAACCACTGTTTCTGAGGCTAATTCTTGAACCGTAAGTCATAGACGCTCGATCTTGGCGGCATTCGTCTCAGCGCCTGGCAATTAGTATAGAAGCACTGTCTTTGACTTCTCTGGATGTTTCCCAGGCGAGCTATTGACAAGTAAATCCTAGACGCTCGATCTTGGTTACTTTCGCTTTCGCGGCTGGCAGCAAAGTTCAGAACCATGTTTCTGTGAATAACTCTTGAACCGTAAGTCACAGACGCTCGCTCTTGGCTGCATTCGTTTCAGCTCGTGGCAGCCAGTCTAAAAAACACTATCTTGGACTTCTCTGGATGTTTCCCAGGCGAGCTATTGGCAGCATGTTCAGAACCACTGTTTCTGAGGCTAATTCTTGAACCGTAAGTCATAGACGCTCGATCTTGGCTGCATTCGTCTCAGCGCCTGGCAATTAGTATAGAAGCACTGTCTTTGACTTCACTGGATGTTTCCCAGGCGAGCTATTGACAAGTAAATCCTAGACGCTCGATCTTGGTTATTTTCGCTTTCGCGGCTGGCAGCAAAGTTCAGAACCATGTTTCTGTGAATAACTCTTGAACCGTAAGTCACAGACGCTCGCTCTTGGCTGCATTCGTTTCAGCTTGTGGCAGCCAGTCTAAAAAACACTATCTTGGACTTCTCTGGATGTTTCCCAGGTGAGCTATTGGCAGCATGTTCAGAACCACTGTTTCTGAGGCTAATTCTTGAACCGTAAGTCATAGACGCTCGATCTTGGCGGCATTCGTCTCAGCGCCTGGCAATTAGTATAGAAACACTGTTTCCCAGTGTTTCTGAGGCTAATTCTTGAACCGTAAGTCTTAGACGCTCGATCTTGGCGGCATTCGTCTCAGCGCCTGGCAATTAGTATAGAGGCACTGTATTTGACTTCTCTGGATGTTTCCCAGGCGAGCTATTGACAAGTAAATCCTAGACGCTCGATCTTGCTTACTTTCGCTTTCGCGGCTGGCAGCAAAGTTCAGAACCATGTTTCTGTGAATAACTATTGAAGCGTAAGTCACAGACGCTCGCTCTTGGTTGCATTCGTTTCAGCTCGTGGCAGCCAGTCTAAAAAACACTATCTTGGACTTCTCTGGATGTTTCCCAGTCGAGCTATTGGCAGCATGTTCAGAACCACTGTTTCTGAGGCTAATTCTTGAACCGTAAGTCATAGACGCTCGATCTTGGCGGCATTCGTCTCAGCGCCTGGCAGTTAGTATAGAAGCACTGTCTTTGACTTCTCTGGATGTTTCCCAGGCGAGCTATTGACAAGTAAATCCTAGACGCTCGATCTTGGTTATTTTCGCTTTCGCGGCTGGCAGCAAAGTTCAGAACCATGTTTCTGTGAATAACTCTTGAACCGTAAGTCACAGACGCTCGCTCTTGGCAGCATTCGTTTCAGCTCGTGGCAGCCAGTCTAAAAAACACTATCTTGGACTTCTCTGGATGTTTCCCAGGCGAGCTATTGGCAGCATGTTCAGAACCACTGTTTCTGAGGCTAATTCTTGAACCGTAAGTCATAGACGCTCGATCTTGGCTGCATTCGTCTCAGCGCCTGGCAATTAGTATAGAAACACTGTTTCCCAGTGTTTCTGAGGCTAATTCTTGAACCGTAAGTCTTAGACGCTCGATCTTGGCGGCATTCGTCTCAGCTCCTGGCAATTAGTATAGAGGCACTGTATTTGACTTCTCTGGATGTTTCCCAGGCGAGCTATTGACAAGTAAATCCTAGACGCTCGATCTTGCTTACTTTCGCTTTCGCGGCTGGCAGCAAAGTTCAGAACCATGTTTCTGTGAATAACTATTGAACCGTAAGTCACAGACGCTCGCTCTTGGTTGCATTCGTTTCAGCTCGTGGCAGCCAGTCTAAAAAACACTATCTTGGACTTCTCTGGATGTTTCCCAGTCGAGCTATTGGCAGCATGTTCAGAACCACTGTTTCTGAGGCTAATTCTTGAACCGTAAGTCATAGACGCTCGATCTTGGCGGCATTCGTCTCAGCGCCTGGCAATTAGTATAGAAGCACTGTTTCCCACTGTTTCTGAGGCTAATTCTTGAACCGTAAGTCTTAGACGCTTGATCTTGGCGGCATTCGTCTCAGCGCCTGGCAATTAGTATAGAAGCACTGTCTTTGACTTCTCTGGATGTATTCCAGGCGAGCTATTCACAAGTAAGTCCTAGACGCTCGATCTTGGTTGCTTTCGCTTTCACGGCTGGCAGCAAAGTTCAGAACCATGTTTCTGTGAACAACTTTTGAACCGTAAGTCACAGACGCTCGCTCTTGGTTGCATTCGTTTCAGCTCGTGGCAGCCAGTCTAAAAAACACTATATTGGACTTCTCTGGATGTTTCCCAGGCGAGCTATTAGCAGCATGTTCAAAACCACTGTTTCTGAGGCTAATTCTTGAACCGTAAGTCATAGACGCTCGATCTTGGCGGCATTCGTCTCAGCGCCTGGCAATTAGTATAGAAGCACTGTCTTTGACTTCTCTGGATGTTTCCCAGGCGAGCTATTGACAAGTAAATCCTAGACGCTCGATCTTGGTTACTTTCGCTTTCGCGGCTGGCAGCAAAGTTCAGAACCATGTTTCTGTGAATAACTCTTGAACCGTAAGTCACAGACGCTCGCTCTTGGCTGCATTCGTTTCAGCTCGTGGCAGCCAGTCTAAAAAACACTATCTTGGACTTCTCTGGATGTTTCCCAGGCGAGCTATTGGCAGCATGTTCAGAACCACTGTTTCTGAGGCTAATTCTTGAACCGTAAGTCATAGACGCTCGATCTTGGCTGCATTCGTCTCAGCGCCTGGCAATTAGTATAGAAGCACTGTCTTTGACTTCACTGGATGTTTCCCAGGCGAGCTATTGACAAGTAAATCCTAGACGCTCGATCTTGGTTATTTTCGCTTTCGCGGCTGGCAGCAAAGTTCAGAACCATGTTTCTGTGAATAACTCTTGAACCGTAAGTCACAGACGCTCGCTCTTGGCTGCATTCGTTTCAGCTTGTGGCAGCCAGTCTAAAAAACACTATCTTGGACTTCTCTGGATGTTTCCCAGGTGAGCTATTGGCAGCATGTTCAGAACCACTGTTTCTGAGGCTAATTCTTGAACCGTAAGTCATAGACGCTCGATCTTGGCGGCATTCGTCTCAGCGCCTGGCAATTAGTATAGAAACACTGTTTCCCAGTGTTTCTGAGGCTAAATCTTGAACCGTAAGTCTTAGACGCTCGATCTTGGCGGCATTCGTCTCAGCGCCTGGCAATTAGTTTAGAGGCACTGTATTTGACTTCTCTGGATGTTTCCCAGGCGAGCTATTGACAAGTAAATCCTAGACGCTCGATCTTGCTTACTTTCGCTTTCGCGGCTGGCAGCAAAGTTCAGAACCATGTTTCTGTGAATAACTCTTGAACCGTAAGTCACAGACGCTCGCTCTTGGTTGCATTCGTTTCAGCTCGTGGCAGCCAGTCTAAAAAACACTATATTGGACTTCTCTGGATGTTTCCCAGGCGAGCTATTAGCAGCATGTTCAGAACCACTGTTTCTGAGGCTAATTCTTGAACCGTAAGTCATAGACGCTCGATCTTGGCGGCATTCGTCTCAGCGCCTGGCAATTAGTATAGAAGCACTGTCTTTGACTTCTCTGGATGTTTCCCAGGCGAGCTATTGACAAGTAAATCCTAGACGCTCGATCTTGGTTACTTTCGCTTTCGCGGCTGGCAGCAAAGTTCAGAACCATGTTTCTGTGAATAACTCTTGAACCGTAAGTCACAGACGCTCGCTCTTGTTTGCATTCGTTTCAGCTCGTGGCAGCCAGTCTAAAAAACACTATCTTGGACTTCTCTGGATGTTTCCCAGTCGAGCTATTGGCAGCATGTTCAGAACCACTGTTTCTGAGGCTAATTCTTGAACCGTAAGTCATAGACGCTCGATCTTGGCGGCATTCGTCTCAGCGCCTGGCAATTAGTATAGAAGCACTGTTTCCCACTGTTTCTGAGGCTAATTCTTGAACCGTAAGTCTTAGACGCTTGATCTTGGCGGCATTCGTCTCAGCGCCTGGCAATTAGTATAGAAGCACTGTCTTTGACTTCTCTGGGATGTTTCCCAGGCGAGCTATTCACAAGTAAATCCTAGACGCTCGATCTTGGTTACTTTAGCTTTCGCGGCTGGCAGCAAAGTTCAGAACCATGTTTCTGTGAATAACTCTTGAACCGTAAGTCACAGACGCTCGCTCTTGGTTGCATTCGTTTCAGCTCGTGGCAGCCAGTCTAAAAAACACTATATTGGACTTCTCTGGATGTTTCCCAGGCGAGCTATTAGCAGCATGTTCAGAACCACTGTTTCTGAGGCTAATTCTTGAACCGTAAGTCATAGACGCTCGATCTTGGCGGCATTCGTCTCAGCGCCTGGCAATTAGTATAGAAGCACTGTCTTTGACTTCTCTGGATGTTTCCCAGGCGAGCTATTGACAAGTAAATCCTAGACGCTCGATCTTGGTTACTTTCGCTTTCGCGGCTGGCAGCAAAGTTCAGAACCATGTTTCTGTGAATAACTCTTGAACCGTAAGTCACAGACGCTCGCTCTTGTTTGCATTCGTTTCAGCTCGTGGCAGCCAGTCTAAAAAACACTATCTTGGACTTCTCTGGATGTTTCCCAGTCGAGCTATTGGCAGCATGTTCAGAACCACTGTTTCTGAGGCTAATTCTTGAACCGTAAGTCATAGACGCTCGATCTTGGCGGCATTCGTCTCAGCGCCTGGCAATTAGTATAGAAGCACTGTTTCCCACTGTTTCTGAGGCTAATTCTTGAACCGTAAGTCTTAGACGCTTGATCTTGGCGGCATTCGTCTCAGCGCCTGGCAATTAGTATAGAAGCACTGTCTTTGACTTCTCTGGGATGTTTCCCAGGCGAGCTATTCACAAGTAAATCCTAGACGCTCGATCTTGGTTACTTTAGCTTTCGCGGCTGGCAGCAAAGTTCAGAACCATGTTTCTGTGAATAACTCTTGAACCGTAAGTCACAGACGCTCGCTCTTCGTTGCATTCGTTTCAGCTCGTGGCAGCCAGTCTAAAAAAAACTATATTGGACTTCTCTGGATGTTTCCCAGGCGAGCTATTAGCAGCATGTTCAGAACCACTGTTTCTGAGGCTAATTCTTGAACCGTAAGTCATAGACGCTCGATCTTGGCGGCATTCGTCTCAGCGCCTGGCAATTAGTATAGAAGCACTGTCTTTGACTTCTCTGGATGTTTCCCAGGCGAGCTATTGACAAGTAAATCCTAGACGCTCGATCTTGGTTACTTTCGCTTTCGCGGCTGGCAGCAAAGTTCAGAACCATGTTTCTGTGAATAACTATTGAACCGTAAGTCACAGACGCTCGCTCTTGGTTGCATTCGTTTCAGCTCGTGGCAGCCAGTCTAAAAAACACTATCTTGGACTTCTCTGGATGTTTCCCAGTCGAGCTATTGGCAGCATGTTCAGAACCACTGTTTCTGAGGCTAATTCTTGAACCGTGTCATAGACGCTCGATCTTGGCGGCATTCGTCTCAGCGCCTGGCAATTAGTATAGAAGCACTGTTTCCCACTGTTTCTGAGGCTAATTCTTGAACCGTAAGTCTTAGACGCTTGATCTTGGCGGCATTCGTCTCAGCGCCTGGCAATTAGTATAGAAGCACTGTCTTTGACTTCTCTGGATGTTTCCCAGGCGAGCTATTCACAAGTAAATCCTAGACGCTCGATCTTGGTTACTTTCGCTTTCGCGGCTGGCAGCAAAGTTCAGAACCATGTTTCTCTGAATAACTCTTGAACCGTTAGTCACAGACGCTCGCTCTTGTTTGCATTCGTTTCAGCTCGTGGCAGCCAGTCTAAAAAACACTATCTTGGACTTCTCTGGATGTTTCCCAGTCGAGCTATTGGCAGCATGTTCAGAACCACTGTTTCTGAGGCTAATTCTTGAACCGTAAGTCATAGACGCTCGATCTTGGCGGCATTCGTCTCAGCGCCTGGCAATTAGTATAGAAGCACTGTTTCCCACTGTTTCTGAGGCTAATTCTTGAACCGTAAGCCTTAGACGCTTGATCTTGGCGGCATTCGTCTCAGCGCCTGGCAATTAGTATAGAAGCACTGTCTTTGACTTCTCTGGATGTTTCCCAGGCGAGCTATTGACAAGTAAATCCTAGACGCTCGATCTTGGTTACTTTCGCTTTCGCGGCTGGCAGCAAAGTTCAGAACCATGTTTCTGTGAATAACTCTTGAACCGTAAGTCACAGACGCTCGCTCTTGGTTGCATTCGTTTCAGCTCGTGGCAGCCAGTCTAAAAAACACTATCTTGGACTTCTCTGGATGTTTCCCAGTCGAGCTATTGGCAGCATGTTCAGAACCACTGTTTCTGAGGCTAATTCTTGAACCGTAAGTCATAGACGCTCGATCTTGGCGGCATTCGTCTCAGCGCCTGGCAATTAGTATAGAAGCACTGTTTCCCACTGTTTCTGAGGCTAATTCTTGAACCGTAAGTCTTAGACGCTTGATCTTGGCGGCATTCGTCTCAGCGCCTGGCAATTAGTATAGAAGCACTGTCTTTGACTTCTCTGGATGTTTCCCAGGCGAGCTATTGACAAGTAAATCCTAGACGCTCGATCTTGGTTACTTTCGCTTTCGCGGCTGGCAGCAAAGTTCAGAACCATGTTTCTGTGAATAACTCTTGAACCGTAAGTCACAGACGCTCGCTCTTGGTTGCATTCGTTTCAGCTCGTGGCAGCCAGTCTAAAAAACACTATATTGGACTTCTCTGGATGTTTCCCAGGCGAGCTTTTAGCAGCATGTTCAGAACCACTGTTTCTGAGGCTAATTCTTGAACCGTAAGTCATAGACGCTCTATCTTGGCGGCATTCGTCTCAGCGCCTGGCAATTAGTATAGAAGCACTGTCTTTGACTTCTCTGGATGTTTCCCAGGCGAGCTATTGACAAGTAAATCCTTGACGCTCGATCTTGGTTATTTTCGCTTTCGCGGCTGGCAGCAAAGTTCAGAACCATGTTTCTGTGAATAACTCTTGAACCGTAAGTCAAAGACGCTCGCTCTTGGCTGCATTCGTTTCAGCTCGTGGCAGCCAGTCTAAAAAACACTATCTTGGACTTCTCTGGATGTTTCCCAGGTGAGCTATTGGCAGCATGTTCAGAACCACTGTTTCTGAGGCTAATTCTTGAACCGTAAGTCATAGAAGCTCAATCTTGGCGGCATTCGTCTCAGCGCCTGGCAATTAGTATAGAAACACTGTTTCCCAGTGTTTTTGAGGCTAATTCTTGAACCGTAAGTCATAGACGCTCGATCTTGGTGGCATTCGTCTCAGCGCCTGGCAATTAGTATAGAGGCACTGTATTTGACTTCTCTGGATGTTTCCCAGGCGAGCTATTGACAAGTAAATCCTAGACGCTCGATCTTGGTTACTTTCGCTTTCGCGGCTGGCAGCAAAGTTCAGAACCATGTTTCTGTGAATAACTATTGAACCGTAAGTCACAGACGCTCGCTCTTGGTTGCATTCGTTTCAGCTTGTGGCAGCCAGTCTAAAAAACACTATCTTGGACTTCTCTGGATGTTTCCCAGGTGAGCTATTGGCAGCATGTTCAGAACCACTGTTTCTGAGGCTAATTCTTGAACCGTAAGTCATAGAAGCTCGATCTTGGCTGCATTCGTCTCAGCGCCTGGCAATTAGCATAGAAGCACTGTCTTTGACTTCACTGGATGTTTCCCAGGCGAGCTATTGACAAGTAAATCCTAGACGCTCGATCTTGGTTATTTTCGCTTTCGCGGCTGGCAGCAAAGTTCAGAACCATGTTTCTGTGAATAACTCTTGAACCGTAAGTCACAGACGCTCGCTCTTGGCTGCATTCGTTTCAGCTTGTGGCAGCCAGTCTAAAAAAACACTATCTTGGACTTCTCTGGATGTCTCCCAGGTGAGCTATTGGCAGCATGTTCAGAACCACTGTTTCTGAGGCTAATTCTTGAACCGTAAGTCATAGAAGCTCGATCTTGGCGGCATTCGTCTCAGCGCCTGGCAATTAGTGTAGAAACACTGTTTCCCAGTGTTTCTGAGGCTAATTCTTGAACCGTAAGTCATAGAAGCTCGATCTTGGCTGCATTCGTCTCAGCGACTGGCAATTAGTATAGAAGCACTGTCTTTGACTTCACTGGATGTTTCCCAGGCGAGCTATTGACAAGTAAATCCTAGACGCTCGATCTTGGTTATTTTCGCTTTCGCGGCTGGCAGCAAAGTTCAGAACCATGTTTCTGTGAATAACTCTTGAACCGTAAGTCACAGACGCTCGCTCTTGGCTGCATTCGTTTCAGCTTGTGGCAGCCAGTCTAAAAAAACACTATCTTGGACATCTCTGGATGTTTCCCAGGCGAGCTATTGGCAGCATGTTCAGAACCACTGTTTCTGAGGCTAATTCTTGAACCGTAAGTCATAGATGCTCGATCTTGGCGGCATTCGTCTCAGCGCCTGGCAATTAGTATAGAAGCACTGTCTTTGACTTCTCTGGATGTTTCCCAGGCGAGCTATTGACAAGTAAATCCTAGACGCTCGATCTTGGTTATTTTCGCTTTCGCGGCTGGCAGCAAAGTTCAGAACCATGTTTCTGTGAATAACTCTTGAACCGTAAGTCACAGACGCTCGCTCTTGGCTGCATTCGTTTCAGCTCGTGGCAGCCAGTCTAAAAAACACTATCTTGGACTTCTCTGGATGTTTCCCAGGCGAGCTATTGGCAGCATGTTCAGAACCACTGTTTCTGAGGCTAATTCTTGAACCGTAAGTCATAGACGCTCGATCTTGGCTGCATTCGTCTCAGCGCCTGGCAATTAGTATAGGAGCACTGTCTTTGACTTCACTGGATGTTTCCCAGGCGAGCTATTGACAAGTAAATCCTAGACGCTCGATCTTGGTTATTTTCGCTTTCGCGGCTGGCAGCAAAGTTCAGAACCATGTTTCTGTGAATAACTCTTGAACCGTAAGTCACAGACGCTCGCTCTTGGCTGCATTCGTTTCAGCTTGTGGCAGCCAGTCTAAAAAACACTATCTTGGACTTCTCTGGATGTTTCCCAGGTGAGCTATTGGCAACATGTTCAGAACCACTGTTTCTGAGGCTAATTCTTGAACCGTAAGTCATAGACGCTCGATCTTGGCGGCATTCGTCTCAGCGCCTGGCAATTAGTATAGAAACACTGTTTCCCAGTGTTTCTGAGGCTAATTCTTGAACCGTAAGTCTTAGACGCTCGATCTTGGCGGCATTCGTCTCAGCGCCTGGCAATTAGTATAGAGGCACTGTATTTGACTTCTCTGGATGTTTCCCAGGCGAGCTATTGACAAGTAAATCCTAGACGCTCGATCTTGCTTACTTTCGCTTTCGCGGCTGGCAGCAAAGTTCAGAACCATGTTTCTGTGAATAACTCTTGAACCGTAAGTCACAGACGCTCGCTCTTGGTTGCATTCGTTCAGCTCGTGGCAGCCAGTCTAAAAAACACTATCTTGGACTTCTCTGGATGTTTCCCAGTCGAGCTATTGGCAGCATGTTCAGAACCACTGTTTCTGAGGCTAATTCTTGAACCGTAAGTCATAGACGCTCGATCTTGGCGGCATTCGTCTCAGCGCCTGGCAATTAGTATAGAAGCACTGTCTTTGACTTCTCTGGATGTTTCCCAGGCGAGCTATTGACAAGTAAATCCTAGACGCTCGATCTTGGTTACTTTCGCTTTCGCGGCTGGCAGCAAAGTTCAGAACCATGTTTCTGTGAATAACTCTTGAACCGTAAGTCACAGACGCTCGCTCTTGTTTGCATTCGTTTCAGCTCGTGGCAGCCAGTCTAAAAAACACTATCTTGGACTTCTCTGGATGTTTCCCAGACGAGATATTGGCAGCATGCTCAGAACCACTGTTTCTGAGGCTAATTCTTGAACCGTAAGTCATAGACGCTCGATCTTGGCGGCATTCGTCTCAGCGCCTGGCAATTAGTATAGAAGCACTGTCTTTGACTTCTCTGGATGTTTCCCAGGCGAGCTATTGACAAGTAAATCCTAGACGCTCGATCTTGGTTATTTTCGCTTTCGCGGCTGGCAGCAAAGTTCAGAACCATGTTTCTGTGAATAACTTTTGAACCGTAAGTCACAGACGCTCGCTCTTGGCTGCATTCGTTTCAGCTCGTGGCAGCCAGTCTAAAAAAACACAATCTTGGACTTCTCTGGATGTTTCCCAGGCGAGCTATTGGCAGCATGTTCAGAAACCACTGTTTCTGAGGCTAATTCTTGAACCGTAAGTCATAGACGCTCGATCTTGGCGGCATTCGTCTCAGCGCCTGGCAATTAGTATAGAAGCACTGTTTCCCATTGTTTCTGAGGCTAATTCTTGAACCGTAAGTCATAGACGCTAGATCTTGGCGGCATTCGTCTCAGCGCCTGGCAATTAGTATAGAAGCACTGTCTTTGACTTCTCTGGATGTTTCCCAGGCGAGCTATTGACAAGTAAATCCTAGACGCTCGATCTTGGTTATTTTCGCTTTCGCGACTGGCAGCAAAGTTCAGAACCATGTTTCTGTGAATAACTTTTGAACCGTAAGTCACAGACGCTCACTCTTGGCTGCATTCGTTTCAGCTCGTGGCAGCCAGTCTAAAAAACACAATCTTGGACTTCTCTGGATGTTTCCCAGGCGAGCTATTGGCAGCATGTTTCAGAACCACTGTTTCTGAGGCTAATTCTTGAACCGTAAGTCATAGACGCTCGATCTTGGCGGCATTCGTCTCAGCGCCTGGCAATTAGTATAGAAGCACTGTTTCCACTGTTTCTGAGGCTAATTCTTGAACCGTAAGTCTTAGACGCTTGATCTTGGCGGCATTCGTCTCAGCGCCCTGGCAATTAGTATAGAAGCACTGTCTTTGACTTCTCTGGGATGTTTCCCAGGCGAGCTATTCACAAGTAAATCCTAGACGCTCGATCTTGGTTACTTTCGCTTTCGCGGCTGGCAGCAAAGTTCAGAAACCATGTTTCTGTGAATAACTCTTGAACCGTAAGTCACAGACGCTCGCTCTTGGCTGCATTCGTTTCAGCTCGTGGCAGCCAGTCTAAAAAACACTATCTTGGACTTCTCTGGATGTTTCCCAGGCGAGCTATTGGCAGCATGTTCAGAACCACTGTTTTCTGAGGCTAATTCTTTGAACCGTAAGTCATAGACGCTCGATCTTGGCTGCATTCGTCTCAGCGCCTGGCAATTAGTATAGAAGCACTGTCTTTGACTTCACTGGATGTTTCCCAGGCGAGCTATTGACAAGTAAATCCTAGACGCTCGATCTTGGTTATTTTCGCTTTCGCGGCTGGCAGCAAAGTTCAGAACCATGTTTCTGTGAATAACTCTTGAACCGTAAGTCACAGACGCTCGCTCTTGGCTGCATTCGTTTCAGCTTGTGGCAGCCAGTCTAAAAAACACTATCTTGGACTTCTCTGGATGTTTCCCAGGTGAGCTATTGGCAGCATGTTCAGAACACTGTTTCTGAGGCTAATTTCTTGAACCGTAAGTCATAGACGCTCGATCTTGGCGGCATTCGTCTCAGCGCCTGGCAATTAGTATAGAAACACTGTTTCCCAGTGTTTCTGAGGCTAATTCTTGAACCGTAAGTCTTAGACGCTCGATCTTGGCGGCATTCGTCTCAGCGCCTGGCAATTAGTATAGAAGCACTGCCTTTGACTTCTCTGGGATGTTTCCCAGGCGAGCTATTCACAAGTAAATCCTAGACGCTCGATCTTGGTTACTTTCGCTTTCGCGGCTGGCAGCAAAGTTCAGAACCATGTTTCTGTGAATAACTCTTGAACCGTAAGTCACAGACGCTCGCTCTTGGTTGCATTCGTTTCAGCTCGTGGCAGCCAGTCTAAAAAACACTATATTGGACTTCTCTGGATGTTTCCCAGGCGAGCTATTAGCAGCATGTTCAGAACCACTGTTTCTGAGGCTAATTCTTGAACCGTAAGTCATAGACGCTCGATCTTGGCGGCATTCGTCTCAGCGCCTGGCAATTAGTATAGAAGCACTGTCTTTGACTTCTCTGGATGTTTCCCAGGCGAGCTATTGACAAGTAAATCCTAGACGCTCGATCTTGGTTACTTTCGCTTTCGCGGCTGGCAGCAAAGTTCAGAACCATGTTTCTGTGAATAACTCTTGAACCGTAAGTCACAGACGCTCGCTCTTGTTTGCATTCGTTTCAGCTCGTGGCAGCCAGTCTAAAAAACACTATCTTGGGACTTCTCTGGATGTTTCCCAGTCGAGCTATTGGCAGCATGTTCAGAACCACTGTTTCTGAGGCTAATTCTTGAACCGTAAGTCATAGACGCTCGATCTTGGCGGCATTCGTCTCAGCGCCTGGCAATTAGTATAGAAGCACTGTTTCCCACTGTTTCTGAGGCTAATTCTTGAACCGTAAGTCTTAGACGCTTGATCTTGGCGGCATTCGTCTCAGTGCCTGGCAATTAGTATAGAAGCACTGTCTTTGACTTCTCTGGGATGTTTCCCAGGCGAGCTATTCACAAGTAAATCCTAGACGCTCGATCTTGGTTACTTTAGCTTTCGCGGCTGGCAGCAAAGTTCAGAACCATGTTTCTGTGAATAACTCTTGAACCGTAAGTCACAGACGCTCGCTCTTCGTTGCATTCGTTTCAGCTCGTGGCAGCCAGTCTAAAAAAAACTATATTGGACTTCTCTGGATGTTTCCCAGGCGAGCTATTAGCAGCATGTTCAGAACCACTGTTTCTGAGGCTAATTCTTGAACCGTAAGTCATAGACGCTCGATCTTGGCGGCATTCGTCTCAGCGCCTGGCAATTCGTATAGAAGCACTGTCTTTGACTTCTCTGGATGTTTCCCAGTCGAGCTATTGGCAGCATGTTCAGAAACCACTGTTTCTGAGGCTAATTCTTGAACCGTAAGTCATAGACGCTCGATCTTGGCGGCATTCGTCTCAGCGCCTGGCAATTAGTATAGAAGCACTGTTTCCCACTGTTTCTGAGGCTAATTCTTGAACCGTAAGTCTTAGACGCTTGATCTTGGCGGCATTCGTCTCAGCGCCTGGCAATTAGTATAGAAGCACTGTCTTTGACTTCTCTGGATGTTTCCCAGGCGAGCTATTCACAAGTAAATCCTAGACGCTCGATCTTGGTTACTTTCGCTTTCGCGGCTGGCAGCAAAGTTCAGAACCATGTTTCTGTGAATAACT
>NW_027463233.1:0-32043 GCF_050947455.1 Rhinoderma darwinii | reverse complement strand
GACTGGAGGAGTATATCAGTGACTGGAGGAAAATATCAGTGACTGGAGGAGGAATATATCAGTGACTGGAGGAGGAATATATCAGTGACTGGAGGAGGAATATATCAGTGACTGGAGGAGGAATATATCAGTGACTGGAGGAATATATCAGTGACTGGAGGAGGAGTATATCAGTGACTGGAGGAGGAATATATCAGTGACTGGAGGAGGAATATATCAGTGACTGGAGGAATATATCAGAGACTGGAGGAATATATCAGTGACTGGAGGAGGAATATATCAGTGACTGGAGGAGTATATCAGTGACTGGAGGAGTATATCAGTGACTGGAGGAGGAATATATCAGTGACTGGAGGAATATATCAGTGACTGGAGGAGGAATATATCAGTGACTGGAGGAGTATATCAGTGACTGGAGGAGTATATCAGTAACTGGATGAGGAATATATCAGTGACTGGAGGAATATATCAGTGACTGGAGGAGGAATATATCAGTGACTGGAGGAGGAATATATCAGTGACTGGAGGAGGAATATATCAGTGACTGGAGGAGGAATATATCAGTGACTGGAGGAGGAATATATCAGTGACTGGAGGAATATATCAGTGACTGGAGGAATATATCAGTGACTGGAGGTATATATCAGTGACTGGAGGAGAAATATATATCAGTGACTGGAGGAGTATATCAGTGACTGGAGGAGTATATCAGTGACTGGAGGAGTATATCAGTGACTGGAGGAGGAATATATCAGTGACTGGAGGAGGAGTATATCAGTGACTGGAGGAGGAATATATCAGTGACTGGAGGAGGAATATATCAGTGACTGGAGGAATATATCAGTGACTGGAGGAAAATATCAGTGACTGGAGGAATATATCAGTGACTGGAGGAGGAATATATCAGTGACTGGAGGAATATATCAGTGACTGGAGGAATATATCAGTGACTGGAGGAATATATCAGTGACTGGAGGAGGAATATATCAGTGACTGGAGGAGGAATATATCAGTGACTGGAGGAATATATCAGTGACTGGAGGAGGAATATATCAGTGACTGGAGGAATATATCAGTGACTGGAGGAGGAATATATCAGTGACTGGAGGAATATATCAGTGACTGGAGGAATATATCAGTGACTGGAGGAGGAATATATCAGTGACTGGAGGAGTATATCAGTGACTGGAGGAGTATATCAGTAACTGGATGAGGAATATATCAGTGACTGGAGGAATATATCAGTGACTGGAGGAGGAATATATCAGTGACTGGAGGAGGAATATATCAGTGACTGGAGGAGGAATATATCAGTGACTGGAGGAGGAATATATCAGTGACTGGAGGAATATATCAGTGACTGGAGGAATATATCAGTGACTGGAGGAGGAATATATCAGTGACTGGAGGAATATATCAGTGACTGGAGGAGGAATATATCAGTGACTGGAGGAGGAATATATCAGTGACTGGAGGAGGAATATATCAGTGACTGGAGGAGGAATATATCAGTGACTGGAGGAGGAATATATCAGTGACTGGAGGAATATATCAGTGACTGGAGGAGGAATATATCAGTGACTGGAGGAGGAATATATCAGTGACTGGAGGAGGAATATATCAGTGACTGGAGGAGGAATATATCAGTGACTGGAGGAATATATCAGTGACTGGAGGAGGAATATATCAGTGACTGGAGGAGTATATCAGTGACTGGAGGAATATATCAGTGACTGGAGGAATATATCAGTGACTGGAGGAGGAATATATCAGTGACTGGAGGAGGAATATATCAGTGACTGGAGGAGGAATATATCAGTGACTGGAGGAATATATCAGTGACTGGAGGAATATATCAGTGACTGGAGGAATATATCAGTGACTGGAGGAATATATCAGTGACTGGAGGAGGAATATATCAGTGACTGGAGGAGTATATCAGTGACTGGAGGAGTATATCAGTGACTGGAGGAGTATATCAGTGACTGGAGGAGGAATATATCAGTGACTGGAGGAGGAATATATCAGTGACTGGAGGAATATATCAGTGACTGGAGGAATATATCAGTGACTGGAGGAATATATCAGTGACTGGAGGAATATATCAGTGACTGGAGGAGGAATATATCAGTGACTGGAGGAGGAATATATCAGTGACTGGAGGAATATATCAGAGACTGGAGGAATATATCAGTGACTGGAGGAGGAATATATCAGTGACTGGAGGAGTATATCAGTGACTGGAGGAGGAATATATCAGTGACTGGAGGAGGAATATATCAGTGACTGGAGGAATATATCAGTGACTGGAGGAGGAATATATCAGTGACTGGAGGAATATATCAGTGACTGGAGGAATATATCAGTGACTGGAGGAGGAATATATCAGTGACTGGAGGAATATATCAGTGACTGGAGGAATATATCAGTGACTGGAGGAATATATCAGTGACTGGAGGAGGAATATATCAGTGACTGGAGGAGGAATATATCAGTGAGTGGAGGAGGAATATATCAGTGACTGGAGGAGTACATCAGTGACTGGAGGAGTATATCAGTGACTGGAGGAATATATCAGAGACTGGAGGAATATATCAGTGACTGGAGGAATATATCAGTGACTGGAGGAATATATCAGAGACTGGAGGAATATATCAGAGACTGGAGGAATATATCAGTGACTGGAGGAGGAATATATCAGTGACTGCAGGAGTATATCAGTGACTGGAGGAATATATCAGTGACTGGAGGAGGAATATATCAGTAACTGGAGGAGGAATATATCAGTGACTGGAGGAATATATCAGTGACTGGAGGAGGAATATATCAGTGACTGGAGGAATATATCAGTGACTGGAGGAGTATATCAGTGACTGGAGGAATATATCAGTGACTGGAGGAGGAATATATCAGTGACTGGAGGAGGAATATATCAGTGACTGGAGGAATATATCAGTGACTGGAGGAGGAATATATCAGTGACTGGAGGAGGAATATATCAGTGACTGGAGGAGGAATATATCAGTGACTGGAGGAGTATATCAGTGACTGGAGGAATATATCAGTGACTGGAGGAGTATATCAGTGACTGGAGGAATATATCAGTGACTGGAGGAGGAATATATCAGTGACTGAAGGAATATATCAGTGACTGGAGGAATATATCAGTGACTGGAGGAGTATATCGGTGACTGGAGGAATATATCAGTGACTGGAGGAGGAATATATCAGTGACTGGAGGAATATATCAGTGACTGGAGGAGTATATCGGTGACTGGAGGAATATATCAGTGACTGGAGGAGGAATATATCAGTGACTGGAGGAGGAATATATCAGTGACTGGAGGAGGAATATATCAGTGACTGGAGGAGGAATATATCAGTGACTGGAGGAATATATCAGTGACTGGAGGAGGAGTATATCAGTGACTGGAGGAGGAATATATCAGTGACTGGAGGAGGAATATATCAGTGACTGGAGGAATATATCAGTGACTGGAGGAGTATATCTTTGACTGGAGGAGGAATATATCAGTGACTGGAGGAGGAATATATCAGTGACTGGAGGAGGAATATATCAGTGACTGGAGGAGGAATATATCAGTGACTGGAGGAGGAATATATCAGTGACAGGAGGAATATATCAGTGACTGGAGGAGGAATATATCAGTGACTGGAGGAGGAACATATCAGTGACAGGAGGAATATATCAGTGACTGGAGGAGGAATATATCAGTGACTGGAGGAGGAATATATCAGTGACTGGAGGAATATATCAGTGACTGGAGGAGGAATATATCAGTGACTGGAGGAGGAATATATCAGTGACTGGAGGAGTATATCAGTGACTGGAGGAATATATCAGTGACTGGAGGAATATATCAGTGACTGGAGGAGGAATATATCAGTGACTGGAGGAGTATATCAGTGACTGGAGGAATATATCAGTGACTGGAGGAATATATCAGTGACTGGAGGAGGAATATATCAGTGACTGGAGGAGGAATATATCAGTGACTGGAGGAGGAATATATCAGTGACTGGAGGAATATATCAGTGACTGGAGGAATATATCAGTGACTGGAGGTATATATCAGTGACTGGAGGAGGAATATATCTGTGACTGGAGGAGGAATATATCAGTGACTGGAGGAGGAATATATCAGTGACTGGAGGAGGAACATATCAGTGACAGGAGGAATATATCAGTGACTGGAGGAGGAATATATCAGTGACTGGAGGAGGAATATATCAGTGACTGGAGGAGTATATCAGTGACTGGAGGAATATATCAGTGACTGGAGGAATATATCAGTGACTGGAGGAGGAATATATCAGTGACTGGAGGAGTATATCAGTGACTGGAGGAATATATCAGTGACTGGAGGAATATATCAGTGACTGGAGGAGGAATATATCAGTGACTGGAGGAGGAATATATCAGTGACTGGAGGAGGAATATATCAGTGACTGGAGGAATATATCAGTGACTGGAGGAATATATCAGTGACTGGAGGTATATATCAGTGACTGGAGGAGGAATATATCTGTGACTGGAGGAGTATATCAGTGACTGGAGGAGTATATCAGTGACTGGAGGAGTATATCAGTGACTGGAGGAGGAATATATCAGTGACTGGAGGAGGAATATATCAGTGACTGGATGAATATATCAGTGACTGGAGGAATATATCAGTGACTGGAGGAATATATCAGTGACTGGAGGAATATATCAGTGACTGGAGGAGGAATATATCAGTGACTGGAGGAGTATATCGGTGACTGGAGGAATATATCAGTGACTGGAGGAGGAATATATCAGTGACTGGAGGAGGAATATATCAGTGACTGGAGGAGGAATATATCAGTGACTGGAGGAGGAATATATCAGTGACTGGAGGAATATATCAGTGACTGGAGGAGGAGTATATCAGTGACTGGAGGAGGAATATATCAGTGACTGGAGGAGGAATATATCAGTGACTGGAGGAATATATCAGTGACTGGAGGAGTATATCTTTGACTGGAGGAGGAATATATCAGTGACTGGAGGAGGAATATATCAGTGACTGGAGGAGGAATATATCAGTGACTGGAGGAGGAATATATCAGTGACTGGAGGAGGAATATATCAGTGACAGGAGGAATATATCAGTGACTGGAGGAGGAATATATCAGTGACTGGAGGAGGAACATATCAGTGACAGGAGGAATATATCAGTGACTGGAGGAGGAATATATCAGTGACTGGAGGAGGAATATATCAGTGACTGGAGGAATATATCAGTGACTGGAGGAGGAATATATCAGTGACTGGAGGAGGAATATATCAGTGACTGGAGGAGTATATCAGTGACTGGAGGAATATATCAGTGACTGGAGGAATATATCAGTGACTGGAGGAGGAATATATCAGTGACTGGAGGAGTATATCAGTGACTGGAGGAATATATCAGTGACTGGAGGAATATATCAGTGACTGGAGGAGGAATATATCAGTGACTGGAGGAGGAATATATCAGTGACTGGAGGAGGAATATATCAGTGACTGGAGGAATATATCAGTGACTGGAGGAATATATCAGTGACTGGAGGTATATATCAGTGACTGGAGGAGGAATATATCTGTGACTGGAGGAGGAATATATCAGTGACTGGAGGAGGAATATATCAGTGACTGGAGGAGGAATATATCAGTGACAGGAGGAATATATCAGTGACTGGAGGAGGAATATATCAGTGACTGGAGGAGGAATATATCAGTGACTGGAGGAGTATATCAGTGACTGGAGGAATATATCAGTGACTGGAGGAATATATCAGTGACTGGAGGAGGAATATATCAGTGACTGGAGGAGTATATCAGTGACTGGAGGAATATATCAGTGACTGGAGGAATATATCAGTGACTGGAGGAGGAATATATCAGTGACTGGAGGAGGAATATATCAGTGACTGGAGGAGGAATATATCAGTGACTGGAGGAGGAATATATCAGTGACTGGAGGAATATATCAGTGACTTGAGGTATATATCAGTGACTGGAGGAGGAATATATCTGTGACTGGAGGAGTATATCAGTGACTGGAGGAGTATATCAGTGACTGGAGGAGTATATCAGTGACTGGAGGAGGAATATATCAGTGACTGGAGGAGGAATATATCAGTGACTGGATGAATATATCAGTGACTGGAGGAATATATCAGTGACTGGAGGAATATATCAGTGACTGGAGGAATATATCAGTGACTGGAGGAATATATCAGTGACTGGAGGAGGAATATATCAGTGACTGGAGGAAGAATATATCAGTGACTGGAGGAATATATCAGAGACTGGAGGAGGAATATATCAGTGACTGGAGGAGGAATATATCAGTGACTGGAGGAGTATATCAGTGACTGGAGGAGGAATATATTAGTGACTGGAGGAGGAATATATCAGTGACTGGAGGAATATATCAGTGACTGGAGGAGGAATATATCAGTGACTGGAGGAAGAATATATCAGTGACTGGAGGAATATATCAGAGACTGGAGGAATATATCAGTGACTGGAGGAGGAATATATCAGTGACTGGAGGAGTATATCAGTGACTGGAGGAGGAATATATCAGTGACTGGAGGAGGAATATATCAGTGACTGGAGGAATATATCAGAGACTGGAGGAATATATCAGTGACTGGAGGAATATATCAGTGACTGGAGGAATATATCAGTGACTGGAGGAGAAATATATCAGTGACTGGAGGAATATATCAGTGACTGGAGGAGGAATATATCAGTGACTGGAGGAGGAATATATCAGTGACTGGAGGAGGAATATATCAGTGACTGGAGGAGGAATATATCAGTGACTGGAGGAGTACATGTAGTGTCCCACAGGAGCACTACTATGAAAACTATGTTTGTCTTCATGTGTTGTGTTATGCTGCCATCTACAGGTTCAGAAATGTTATGACATTGTGTTTCAGCCTATGCGGAGTGTTTTTCTATAATGTAACAGAAGCTGGGAGGAGTTAATTAGGGAGTGGTTAGAGTGAGTGAGGGCAGTGGTGAGCTAGGAGTGGATGCAGCAGGAAGCACAGTGAAGGTGCTCCTGAGTTCAGCCATTTGCGGATTACAGAGAAAGACAGGCCTAAAGAGATTTATTGGAATAACAGCTCAAGGAGCCAGAAGAGTCCAGAAAGAGAGACTGTGAGTTGAGAGATAATAGCACTCCTGCATTTAGCATTGGGCTACACTGATTGAGCTGAATTTGGATGACATATTTGTATTGTACTATCTCCATCTTGAAAAGTAAAAGTGTGCATGCAAGCTCTCCTGATTAACTGCCACCACCGTCTCCTGTCTTCTATTTGCACTCTACACCAAGGGCACCCCAAATAACACCAGACAGGAGTCAGCCACCAAGGGAGTGCCCCGGGGGAAACAACAGTCATCATCATCATCTTGTGCAACCCCCTCATCACTGTGTGTGTGTGTCCCTGGGAGGTGGGAAGGCCTGCAAGGCAAAATACCACCGTGACACAAGACAGAGAGCCCAGTATCCACCATTTTGGGTTCCTGCATTCCCCGCCACCCACGGGCCACCACATATAATTTTGGCGTCACGAACAGGATATCTATGGCCTCTGTGCCTTATGAACTAAGTCAGCGCTGGTGCGCCACAGCCGGAGCCAGATTATCGCAGCCGGAGCAGAGTTACAGACATTTCGATACAGCCGGAATAAAAGTTTCCCGCCAAGTCGCCGCCATATTGGAAGTGGCAAGGAGCTGCGCAAGAGAACCCGCGAAAACAGCGGAGCAGCTAAGAGAAAGCTGGTGAGTGCCTGAATAGGCCAGTAAATGAGATTTAAAGTAAAAAGTGGCAGTTAACAGTGTAGAGACACCGGAAAAGATATCCGGAAAAGAGGCTTAGTGCATAGCCTGAAATTGAACAACCGTTGCTAGGGGTTACTGTAGGACTTATTGCAGAAAATGTCTGACGACGGAGATAACGGCTCTCCAAGCCCCAGTGGGTCACCTCCAACAGCGCAAGTGATGCCACTCACTATGCCCTATTACTTTGGAGCACCATGGCTTCCTCGCTACAAAGGCGAAGTTCATTCCCTGAGGGAATTCAAAGAGAAGATGCTGTCCATGTTCCGTTTGTATCCTGTCTCAACAGACCAGAGGGTTGAGATATTGATAGGACAACTAGAGGGCGCAGCATTAAGAGAAGTGAAATCCTGGCCCAGAACAGAGAAAAAAACAGTGGAACAGATACTGGACCGATTGCGTGCCACATTTGAAGTAAGGACTGTGGCAGAGCTCAAGATGAGATTCTTTGGAAAGAAGCAGCAGCCCGGTGAGTCATTGAGAGACTTTGCTTTATCCCTGCAGGAGGCCCAGCGGGCAATTATGCAAGTAGAACCCTTAGAGGCTGCAGAGGCTGACAAGGCCTTAAGGGAGCAGTTTGTTGAAGGAGCTGCATCTGAAGCTCTTAAAAGTCAGCTCAGAATGTTGGCCTCCCAGAACCCAAGCTGTATCTTCTTGGACTTTAAAGAGCTCGCAATTAGAATCCTGGGGACTGAAGCGGCAGCGGTTCAAGCCAAAGTTTTCCCCTATTCCATAGAGACTCCTACGGAGTCGCAAGTAGATCATCCTACAGCAGCGGGAAGTCAAGTTGCACTAGCTCAGTGTGCTCACATGCAAGCTCAAGATCCAGTTGGTGAACTGAGGGACCAAATTGCTGTCCTCACCAAGAGCCTCAGTAAAATGTGCCAGAAAATGGAAGATATGGAGCAACGCCAGAAAGAAAGCCGCCGCTACTCCAGTAACAGGTTCAGTAACCGATCAGAAGGGGAAAGTTACCGGAATTGGGGTAGACGCTCTTCTGACAGATTTGATACCACCGGAAGACCCATTTGTCGTAGGTGTCAAAGAGCTGGCCATATTGAAAGAGAATGTCGTCAGTTAAACGACAATCCCCCGAGGCAGAGGACCGCCCCTCGGGAGGAAGACCAATAGGTCCCACAACACCAGAATGGATTCCCCGGTACATTGGGCAGTGTCCAGTGATTACGATCCACCTAAATGGGATCCCACTGTCGGCCTTACTGGACACTGGCTCTCAAGTCACCACTCTGCAGAGAAGTTGGTTTGAGAAGTACTGGGACCTCGACCAGCTGATACAACCCCCAGACACGTGGCTTAACATTGTAGCCAGTAATGGACAATCGATACCCCATCGGGGCTACTGGGAACCCACGATCCAGATGGGAGAAACTGAACTGCCCCAGCAAGGCGTAATTGTAGTGAACGTCTGGGATGATGACTTTCCACCAGTGGTGCTGGGCATGAATGTTCTTAGGAATTGCTATGAAGAGATGCTAGATGCCCTACACCGAGCACTTTCTACAGTCCCTGTCTCCAATCAAAATGCAATTCAGCATGCTATCCGTCTCTTGAATGCCCAACAGAGGTTCACGAATGAAAAGGGTGAGATCTGCCGTGCCCGCATCATGGACTCACAACCAGTGACTCTGGAACCAGAGACGGAAACCATTCTGTGGTGTCGAGCTCGTCCAGGTTTGCAAGGTCAAGATTACCAGGCCCTTGTGGAACCTCTTCTGGAAGATCATCCGACCGTGCTAGCAGCCAGAAGTCTAGTGACTGTTTCTAATGGGAGGGTACCTATTCGCCTCCTGAACATTGGTGATACGGCTGTGGTACTGAGTAAATACCGTCCAGTTGCTAAGCTCTCACAGGTCTTCTTCCAAGATGTCTGGAGCCCTGAGACTACAGTGTTCCAGCAAGCTACCCAGAATCAAGTTACCCCTGAGATGACAACAAAACCCTGGTGGACCGAGATCCATGTTGGCGATGCTAATACTACCGAAGAGGAGATCGAAGGAGCCCTGATGGTGGCCAAAGACAATCAACAAGCCTTCAGTAAACATCCTATGGATTTTGGGAAGGCTACTATCATTGAGCACACCATCCCTACAGGCGTCCATCCACCCATCAAAGAAAGGTACCGTCCCCTTCCACCAGCCATGTACCAGCCAGTGAAGAAAATGATTCGGGAGATGAAGGACGCAGATGTGATTCGGGAGAGCTACAGTCCATGGGCTGCACCCCTAGTCCTGGTGAAAAAGAAGGATGGCAACATTAGATTCTGCGTGGACTACCGCAAAATCAATAATATCACTCACAAGGATGCGTATCCCCTGCCACGCATTGAAGAATCCCTGACTGCTTTGGGGTCTGCTGCCTACTTCTCAACTCTGGATTTGACCAGCGGGTATTGGCAGGTACCTATGGCTCCCGAAGATAGGGAAAAGACTGCTTTCACTACTCCCATGGGGTTGTTCGAGTTTAATTGTATGCCCTTTGGGCTATGCAATGCCCCGGGAACCTTCCAGAGGCTGATGGAACGCTGCCTGGGTCACCAAAACTTTGAGACCGTCCTCTTGTACCTGGACGACGTAATCATCTACTCAAAGACTTATGAGGAACACCTACAGCACCTGGCAGAAGTCCTCAAAACCCTCATCAAATATGGCCTGAAAGTGAAACCCTCCAAGTGTCATCTCCTGAAGCCGGAAGTCCATTACTTAGGCCATGTCGTGAGTGCAGAAGGAGTGGTTCCTGATCCAGGCAAAGTAGCAGCAGTAAAGAGCTGGCCAGCCCCTACCACAGTCAAGGAGGTGAGAAGTTTCTTGGGATTTGCAGGGTATTATAGACGGTTCATCCCACACTTTGCCCAGATTGCAGAACCCCTCCAGGGATTGTTAAGAGGTCACTCCAAGGAAGCTATGAAGAGAAGGATCCCGATTGAGTGGGCTGAAGCCCATGAAGCCGCTTTCCAGAAGCTGAAGCAGCTGTTAACCGAACCACCTATCCTGGGATATCCTGACTACAACCAACCCTTTAGGCTGTATACTGATGCCAGCCAGAAGGGATTGGGGGCCGTCCTGTCGCAGGTACAGGACCAGAAAGAGAGAGTCATCGCTTATGCCAGCAGAGGTCTTCGAGGCGCTGAACGGAACGACCAGAATTATAGTTCCTTTAAGCTGGAATTCCTGGCCCTTGTGTGGGCAGTGACCGAAAAATTTAAAGATTACCTGGCTGCAACACCCTTCATCGTCTTCACGGATAATAATCCGCTGGCCCACTTGGATACAGCGCGACTGGGAGCTCTTGAACAGCGATGGGCATCCAGACTGGCGAATTATCAGTTTGTGATCAAGTACCGGACTGGTGCGTCCAACGTGAATGCCGATGCCTTATCCCGTTTGCCTGTGGGTGAAGAACTGGTCCGATGTAATGATGAATGGGAAGAGGTAGAGATGCCTACATTCTATGCTCAGTTTGCAACCCAGAATTCGGTGATCGCTCAGAGGAAGCGAAACGAACATCCGCAACCAAATGTTCCTGACTGCTCCCAAGATTCCAGACAGTGGGCTAGATTCCAACGGGAGAGTAGAAACCTACAGGAATTGCAGACTTCCCTTCTTCAGAAGAGGACTCCGGACCGAATACGTAGAGGTCAAGCTGATCAGGAATTAATTTGTCTATGGAGACTGAGGAATCGACTTTTCGTGTCCAGAGGTCTACTACAGAGGACTGCCCTGGATCCAGTAACGGGTGAGCGTCTACATCAAATTGTGGTACCCCGGCGAGATTCCAAATCCATCTTGGAAGCCTACCATGACAGATCGGGACACTTTGGGGTTCATAAAACGGAAGATACCATACGCCGACGATTTTACTGGATTGGCATGAGAGACGACATAGAGAAGTGGTGCCGAGAATGTCCCACCTGTGCTCAGAGCCGAGGAGAGCGTCATGACCAGAGAGCCCCACTTCACCCCATCATCAGTCATAGACCGCTGGAACTGGTAGCCATTGACCATGTCAAGTTTGAACCAAGCCGCACTGGGTATACTTATGCTATAACTATAATTGACCACTATACGAAGTTCGTGGTAGCTATGCCAGTGAAAGACCTGACTGCCAAGACCACCGCTGCCATCTTTTGGAAGAATTTCGTACTCCCCTATGGCTGTCCGGACAAGATCCTGACTGATCGTGGTTCCGCATTTGAGTCTCAACTGTTCCACGAGTTGTGTTCCCTCTATGGCTGTCAGAAGCTGAGAACTACCGCTTATCATCCACAAGGTAATGGCTTATGTGAAAAGATGAACCAGACTCTTATTGGGATGTTAAGAACTGTTCCGTCCCAGAAGAGGGCTGATTGGCCGACTCTCCTGCCAGAATTGGTGTACCTGTATAACAACACTGTGCACTGCTCCACAGGGTACACTCCTTACTATCTCCTGTTTGGCCGTCAGGGCAAATTGCCTTCGGACTTGGCCATGGATGTCGAAGTTCCAGATACTATCAACCCCCTGCCAAACACAGAGTGGGTGAGTGATCACCAGCGTCGCCTGGCTGAAGCCAACGAGATTGTGGAAAGACGGATGGAAGATGCTCGTCAAAGGCAACAAGCAGGTTTTGATCAAAAGGCCGAAGCAGAACCCTTCCAAATTGGAGACCGTGTGTGGCTGAAAAACAACCATCGTTCAAGTAAGTTGGACAGCAAGTGGCAGAAAGAACCATACACAATTAAGTCCATCCCGCACCCTGGGACTGATGTCTATGAGATTGTGCGCGAAGGCCGAGATTCCCAAGTCGTCCACCGTAATCGTCTCAAGCTCTGCCTAAAGGAAGAGGTACCAGCAGAACCACAGACAACTGAGAAATCTCCTGCAGCTGAACCGCTACCGCCAACAACTAGTATGTCCCCTCTTGATTGGCTGTTCCAACCTTGGCTGTCTATTTTTGTTCCAAGAACTGTTCTTGATCCCGGCGAAGACCAAGTGACCTCGTCATCCGAGTTCCGGCCTGGTCCAGAGGAATCCAGGGACCCTGAAATTGTTATAGAGGAGCCCCTGAGGAGATCTGATAGAGCTACCCGAGGTAAGATGCCAGCTCGATATCAAGATTGAACTGTTGAATCTGAGACTTCATTTTTGGATTATCCTTCACCAGAGACATTGTATTGTTTGCATCCCAATTGGGTAACAAGCCCTTAATTTTCCCCAGTTCATATGACAACGACTCTTGGACATTTTCCTTGTTCAGCATTATATCCTCATATTCCTCAGAGTCTGTATGGACTCTTAGTTTATTATTGCAATTGTGATTAACCTTTGTTTTAGGTTAACCTGCCGCCTGGAGAGTCGGACGCCGAGGACGGCTTTATTTAAAGAGGGGGTGTATGTAGTGTCCCACAGGAGCACTACTATGAAAACTATGTTTGTCTTCATGTGTTGTGTTATGCTGCCATCTACAGGTTCAGAAATGTTATGACATTGTGTTTCAGCCTATGCGGAGTGTTTTTCTATAATGTAACAGAAGCTGGGAGGAGTTAATTAGGGAGTGGTTAGAGTGAGTGAGGGCTGTGGTGAGCTAGGAGTGGATGCAGCAGGAGGCACAGTGAAGGTGCTCCTGAGTTCAGCCATTTGCGGATTACAGAGAAAGACAGGCCTAAAGAGATTTATTGGAATAACAGCTCAAGGAGCCAGAAGAGTCCAGAAAGAGAGACTGTGAGTTGAGAGATAATAGCACTCCTGCATTTAGCATTGGGCTACACTGATTGAGCTGAATTTGGATGACATATTTGTATTGTACTATCTCCATCTTGAAAAGTAAAAGTGTGCATGCAAGCTCTCCTGATTAACTGCCACCACCGTCTCCTGTCTTCTATTTGCACTCTACACCAAGGGCACCCCAAATAACACCAGACAGGAGTCAGCCACCAAGGGAGTGCCCCGGGGGAAACAACAGTCATCATCATCATCTTGTGCAACCCCCTCATCACTGTGTGTGTGTGTCCCTGGGAGGTGGGAAGGCCTGCAAGGCAAAATACCACCGTGACACAAGACAGAGAGCCCAGTATCCACCATTTTGGGTTCCTGCATTCCCCGCCACCCACGGGCCACCACATACATCAGTGACTGGAGGAGTATATCAGTGACTGGAGGAATATATCAGAGACTGGAGGAATATATCAGTGACTGGAGGAGGAATATATCAGTGACTGGAGGAGGAATATATCAGTAACTGGAGGAGTATATCAGTGACTGGAGGAATATATCAGTGACTGGAGGAGTATATCAGTGACTGGAGGAATATATCAGTGACTGGAGGAGGAATATATCAGTGACTGGAGGAGGAATATATCAGTGACTGGAGGAATATATCAGAGACTGGAGGAATATATCAGTGACTGGAGGAGGAATATATCAGTGACTGGAGGAGGAATATATCAGTGACTGGAGGAGGAATATATCAGTGACTGGAGGAGGAATATATCAGTGACTGGAGGAATATATCAGTGACTGGAGGAGGAATATATCAGTGACTGGAGGAGGAATATATCAGTGACTGGAGGAATATATCAGTGACTGGAGGAGGAGTATATCAGTGACTGGAGGAGGAATATATCAGTGACTGGAGGAGTATATCAGTGACTGGAGGAGGAATATATCAGTGACTGGAGGAATATATCAGTGACTGGAGGAATATATCAGTGACTGGAGGAGTATATCGGTGACTGGAGGAATATATCAGTGACTGGAGGAGGAATATATCAGTGACTGGAGGAATATATCAGTGACTGGAGGAATATATCAGTGACTGGAGGAGTATATCAGTGACTGGAGGAGTATATCAGTGACTGGAGGAGGAATATATCAGTGACTGGAGGAGGAATATATCAGTGACTGGAGGAATATATCAGTGACTGGAGGAATATATCAGTGACGGGAGGAATATATCAGTGACTGGAGGAGTATATCAGTGACTGGAGGAGTATATCAGTGACTGGAGGAATATATCAGTGACTGGAGGAGGAATATATCAGTGACTGGAGGAGGAATATATCAGTGACTGGAGGAGGAATATATCAGTGACTGGAGGAGGAATATATCAGTGACTGGAGGAATATATCATTGACTTGAGGAGGAGTAAATCAGTGACTGGAGGAGGAATATATCAGTGACTGGAGGAGGAATATATCAGTGACTGGAGGAATATATCAGTGACTGGAGGAGGAATATATCAGTGACTGGAGGAGGAATATATCAGTGACTGGAGGAGGAATATATCAGTGACTGGAGGAGGAATATATCAGTGACTGGAGGAGGAATATATCAGTGACTGGAGGAGGAATATATCAGTGACAGGAGGAATATATCAGTGACTGGAGGAGGAATATATCAGTGACTGGAGGAGGAATATATCAGTGACAGGAGGAATATATTAGTGACTGGAGGAGGAATATATCAGTGACTGGATAAGGAATATATCAGTGACTGGAGGAATATATCAGTGACTGGAGGAGTATATCAGTGACTGGAGGAGGAATATATCAGTGGCTGGAGGAATATATCAGTGACTGGAGGAGGAATATATCAGTGACTGGAGGAATATATCAGTGACTGGAGGAGTATATCAGTGACTGGAGGAGTATATCAGTGACTGGAGGAGGAATATATCAGTGACTGGAGGAGGAATATATCAGTGACTGGAGGAATATATCAGTGACTGGAGGAATATATCAGTGACTGGAGGAATATATCAGTGACTGGAGGAATATATCAGTGACTGGAGGAGGAATATATCAGTGACTGGAGGAGGAATATATCAGTGACTGGAGGAATATATCAGAGACTGGAGGAATATATCAGTGACTGGAGGAGGAATATATCAGTGACTGGAGGAGTATATCAGTGACTGGAGGAGGAATATATCAGTGACTGGAGGAGGAATATATCAGTGACTGGAGGAATATATCAGTGACTGGAGGAGGAATATATCAGTGACTGGAGGAATATATCAGTGACTGGAGGAATATATCAGTGACTGGAGGAGGAATATATCAGTGACTGGAGGAATATATCAGTGACTGGAGGAATATATCAGTGACTGGAGGAATATATCAGTGACTGGAGGAGGAATATATCAGTGACTGGAGGAGGAATATATCAGTGACTGGAGGAGGAATATATCAGTGACTGGAGGAGTACATCAGTGACTGGAGGAGTATATCAGTGACTGGAGGAATATATCAGAGACTGGAGGAATATATCAGTGACTGGAGGAATATATCAGAGACTGGAGGAATATATCAGAGACTGGAGGAATATATCAGTGACTGGAGGAGGAATATATCAGTGACTGCAGGAGTATATCAGTGACTGGAGGAATATATCAGTGACTGGAGGAGGAATATATCAGTAACTGGAGGAGGAATATATCAGTGACTGGAGGAATATATCAGTGACTGGAGGAGGAATATATCAGTGACTGGAGGAATATATCAGTGACTGGAGGAGTATATCAGTGACTGGAGGAATATATCAGTGACTGGAGGAGGAATATATCAGTGACTGGAGGAGGAATATATCAGTGACTGGAGGAATATATCAGTGACTGGAGGAGGAATATATCAGTGACTGGAGGAGGAATATATCAGTGACTGGAGGAGGAATATATCAGTGACTGGAGGAGTATATCAGTGACTGGAGGAATATATCAGTGACTGGAGGAGTATATCAGTGACTGGAGGAATATATCAGTGACTGGAGGAGGAATATATCAGTGACTGAAGGAATATATCAGTGACTGGAGGAATATATCAGTGACTGGAGGAGTATATCGGTGACTGGAGGAATATATCAGTGACTGGAGGAGGAATATATCAGTGACTGGAGGAATATATCAGTGACTGGAGGAGTATATCGGTGACTGGAGGAATATATCAGTGACTGGAGGAGGAATATATCAGTGACTGGAGGAGGAATATATCAGTGACTGGAGGAGGAATATATCAGTGACTGGAGGAGGAATATATCAGTGACTGGAGGAATATATCAGTGACTGGAGGAGGAGTATATCAGTGACTGGAGGAGGAATATATCAGTGACTGGAGGAGGAATATATCAGTGACTGGAGGAATATATCAGTGACTGGAGGAGTATATCTTTGACTGGAGGAGGAATATATCAGTGACTGGAGGAGGAATATATCAGTGACTGGAGGAGGAATATATCAGTGACTGGAGGAGGAATATATCAGTGACTGGAGGAGGAATATATCAGTGACAGGAGGAATATATCAGTGACTGGAGGAGGAATATATCAGTGACTGGAGGAGGAATATATCAGTGACAGGAGGAATATATCTGTGACTGGAGGAGGAATATATCAGTGACTGGAGGAGGAATATATCAGTGACTGGAGGAATATATCAGTGACTGGAGGAGGAATATATCAGTGACTGGAGGAGGAATATATCAGTGACTGGAGGAGTATATCAGTGACTGGAGGAATATATCAGTGACTGGAGGAATATATCAGTGACTGGAGGAGGAATATATCAGTGACTGGAGGAGTATATCAGTGACTGGAGGAATATATCAGTGACTGGAGGAATATATCAGTGACTGGAGGAGGAATATATCAGTGACTGGAGGAGGAATATATCAGTGACTGGAGGAGGAATATATCAGTGACTGGAGGAATATATCAGTGACTGGAGGAATATATCAGTGACTGGAGGTATATATCAGTGACTGGAGGAGGAATATATCTGTGACTGGAGGAGTATATCAGTGACTGGAGGAGTATATCAGTGACTGGAGGAGTATATCAGTGACTGGAGGAGGAATATATCAGTGACTGGAGGAGGAATATATCAGTGACTGGATGAATATATCAGTGACTGGAGGAATATATCAGTGACTGGAGGAATATATCAGTGACTGGAGGAATATATCAGTGACTGGAGGAGGAATATATCAGTGACTGGAGGAAGAATATATCAGTGACTGGAGGAATATATCAGAGACTGGAGGAGGAATATATCAGTGACTGGAGGAGGAATATATCAGTGACTGGAGGAGTATATCAGTGACTGGAGGAGGAATATATTAGTGACTGGAGGAGGAATATATCAGTGACTGGAGGAATATATCAGTGACTGGAGGAGGAATATATCAGTGACTGGAGGAAGAATATATCAGTGACTGGAGGAATATATCAGAGACTGGAGGAATATATCAGTGACTGGAGGAGGAATATATCAGTGACTGGAGGAGTATATCAGTGACTGGAGGAGGAATATATCAGTGACTGGAGGAGGAATATATCAGTGACTGGAGGAATATATCAGAGACTGGAGGAATATATCAGTGACTGGAGGAATATATCAGTGACTGGAGGAATATATCAGTGACTGGAGGAGAAATATATCAGTGACTGGAGGAATATATCAGTGACTGGAGGAGGAATATATCAGTGACTGGAGGAGGAATATATCAGTGACTGGAGGAGGAATATATCAGTGACTGGAGGAGGAATATATCAGTGACTGGAGGAGTACATCAGTGACTGGAGGAGTATATCAGTGACTGGAGGAATATATCAGAGACTGGAGGAATATATCAGTGACTGGAGGAGGAATATATCAGTGACTGGAGGAGGAATATATCAGTAACTGGAGGAGTATATCAGTGACTGGAGGAATATATCAGTGACTGGAGGAGTATATCAGTGACTGGAGGAATATATCAGTGACTGGAGGAGGAATATATCAGTGACTGGAGGAGGAATATATCAGTGACTGGAGGAATATATCAGAGACTGGAGGAATATATCAGTGACTGGAGGAGGAATATATCAGTGACTGGAGGAGGAATATATCAGTGACTGGAGGAGGAATATATCAGTGACTGGAGGAGGAATATATCAGTGACTGGAGGAATATATCAGTGACTGGAGGAGGAATATATCAGTGACTGGAGGAGGAATATATCAGTGACTGGAGGAATATATCAGTGACTGGAGGAGGAGTATATCAGTGACTGGAGGAGGAATATATCAGTGACTGGAGGAGTATATCAGTGACTGGAGGAGGAATATATCAGTGACTGGAGGAATATATCAGTGACTGGAGGAATATATCAGTGACTGGAGGAGTATATCGGTGACTGGAGGAATATATCAGTGACTGGAGGAGGAATATATCAGTGACTGGAGGAATATATCAGGGACTGGAGGAATATATCAGTGACTGGAGGAGTATATCAGTGACTGGAGGAGTATATCAGTGACTGGAGGAGGAATATATCAGTGACTGGAGGAGGAATATATCAGTGACTGGAGGAATATATCAGTGACTGGAGGAATATATCAGTGACGGGAGGAATATATCAGTGACTGGAGGAGTATATCAGTGACTGGAGGAGTATATCAGTGACTGGAGGAATATATCAGTGACTGGAGGAGGAATATATCAGTGACTGGAGGAGGAATATATCAGTGACTGGAGGAGGAATATATCAGTGACTGGAGGAGGAATATATCAGTGACTGGAGGAATATATCATTGACTTGAGGAGGAGTAAATCAGTGACTGGAGGAGGAATATATCAGTGACTGGAGGAGGAATATATCAGTGACTGGAGGAATATATCAGTGACTGGAGGAGGAATATATCAGTGACTGGAGGAGGAATATATCAGTGACTGGAGGAGGAATATATCAGTGACTGGAGGAGGAATATATCAGTGACTGGAGGAGGAATATATCAGTGACTGGAGGAGGAATATATCAGTGACAGGAGGAATATATCAGTGACTGGAGGAGGAATATATCAGTGACTGGAGGAGGAATATATCAGTGACAGGAGGAATATATTAGTGACTGGAGGAGGAATATATCAGTGACTGGATAAGGAATATATCAGTGACTGGAGGAATATATCAGTGACTGGAGGAGTATATCAGTGACTGGAGGAGGAATATATCAGTGACTGGAGGAGGAATATATCAGTGACTGGAGGAGGAATATATCAGTGACTGGAGGAGGAATATATCAGTGACTGGAGGAGTACATCAGTGACTGGAGGAGTATATCAGTGACTGGAGGAATATATCAGAGACTGGAGGAATATATCAGTGACTGGAGGAGGAATATATCAGTGACTGGAGGAGGAATATATCAGTAACTGGAGGAGTATATCAGTGACTGGAGGAATATATCAGTGACTGGAGGAGTATATCAGTGACTGGAGGAATATATCAGTGACTGGAGGAGGAATATATCAGTGACTGGAGGAGGAATATATCAGTGACTGGAGGAATATATCAGAGACTGGAGGAATATATCAGTGACTGGAGGAGGAATATATCAGTGACTGGAGGAGGAATATATCAGTGACTGGAGGAGGAATATATCAGTGACTGGAGGAGGAATATATCAGTGACTGGAGGAATATATCAGTGACTGGAGGAGGAATATATCAGTGACTGGAGGAGGAATATATCAGTGACTGGAGGAATATATCAGTGACTGGAGGAGGAGTATATCAGTGACTGGAGGAGGAATATATCAGTGACTGGAGGAGTATATCAGTGACTGGAGGAGGAATATATCAGTGACTGGAGGAATATATCAGTGACTGGAGGAATATATCAGTGACTGGAGGAGTATATCGGTGACTGGAGGAATATATCAGTGACTGGAGGAGGAATATATCAGTGACTGGAGGAATATATCAGGGACTGGAGGAATATATCAGTGACTGGAGGAGTATATCAGTGACTGGAGGAGTATATCAGTGACTGGAGGAGGAATATATCAGTGACTGGAGGAGGAATATATCAGTGACTGGAGGAATATATCAGTGACTGGAGGAATATATCAGTGACGGGAGGAATATATCAGTGACTGGAGGAGTATATCAGTGACTGGAGGAGTATATCAGTGACTGGAGGAATATATCAGTGACTGGAGGAGGAATATATCAGTGACTGGAGGAGGAATATATCAGTGACTGGAGGAGGAATATATCAGTGACTGGAGGAGGAATATATCAGTGACTGGAGGAATATATCATTGACTTGAGGAGGAGTAAATCAGTGACTGGAGGAGGAATATATCAGTGACTGGAGGAGGAATATATCAGTGACTGGAGGAATATATCAGTGACTGGAGGAGGAATATATCAGTGACTGGAGGAGGAATATATCAGTGACTGGAGGAGGAATATATCAGTGACTGGAGGAGGAATATATCAGTGACTGGAGGAGGAATATATCAGTGACTGGAGGAGGAATATATCAGTGACAGGAGGAATATATCAGTGACTGGAGGAGGAATATATCAGTGACTGGAGGAGGAATATATCAGTGACAGGAGGAATATATTAGTGACTGGAGGAGGAATATATCAGTGACTGGATAAGGAATATATCAGTGACTGGAGGAATATATCAGTGACTGGAGGAGTATATCAGTGACTGGAGGAGGAATATATCAGTGGCTGGAGGAATATATCAGTGACTGGAGGAGGAATATATCAGTGACTGGAGGAATATATCAGTGACTGGAGGAGTATATCAGTGACTGGAGGAGGAATATATCAGTGACTGGAGGAGGAATATATCAGTGACTGGAGGAGTATATCAGTGACTGGAGGAGGAATATATCAGTGACTGGAGGAGGAATATATCAGTAACTGGAGGAGTATATCAGTGACTGGAGGAATATATCAGTGACTGGAGGAGTATATCAGTGACTGGAGGAATATATCAGTGACTGGAGGAGGAATATATCAGTGACTGGAGGAGGAATATATCAGTGACTGGAGGAATATATCAGAGACTGGAGGAATATATCAGTGACTGGAGGAGGAATATATCAGTGACTGGAGGAGGAATATATCAGTGACTGGAGGAGGAATATATCAGTGACTGGAGGAGGAATATATCAGTGACTGGAGGAATATATCAGTGACTGGAGGAGGAATATATCAGTGACTGGAGGAGGAATATATCAGTGACTGGAGGAATATATCAGTGACTGGAGGAGGAGTATATCAGTGACTGGAGGAGGAATATATCAGTGACTGGAGGAGTATATCAGTGACTGGAGGAGGAATATATCAGTGACTGGAGGAATATATCAGTGACTGGAGGAATATATCAGTGACTGGAGGAGTATATCGGTGACTGGAGGAGGAATATATCAGTGACTGGAGGAGGAATATATCAGTGACTGGAGGAATATATCAGTGACTGGAGGAATATATCAGTGACTGGAGGAGTATATCAGTGACTGGAGGAGTATATCAGTGACTGGAGGAGGAATATATCAGTGACTGGAGGAGGAATATATCAGTGACTGGAGGAATATATCAGTGACTGGAGGAATATATCAGTGACGGGAGGAATATATCAGTGACTGGAGGAGTATATCAGTGACTGGAGGAGTATATCAGTGACTGGAGGAATATATCAGTGACTGGAGGAGGAATATATCTGACTGGAGGAGGAATATATCAGTGACTGGAGGAGGAATATATCAGTGACTGGAGGAGGAATATATCAGTGACTGGAGGAATATATCATTGACTTGAGGAGGAGTAAATCAGTGACTGGAGGAGGAATATATCAGTGACTGGAGGAGGAATATATCAGTGACTGGAGGAATATATCAGTGACTGGAGGAGGAATATATCAGTGACTGGAGGAGGAATATATCAGTGACTGGAGGAGGAATATATCAGTGACTGGAGGAGGAATATATCAGTGACTGGAGGAGGAATATATCAGTGACTGGAGGAGGAATATATCAGTGACAGGAGGAATATATCAGTGACTGGAGGAGGAATATATCAGTGACTGGAGGAGGAATATATCAGTGACAGGAGGAATATATTAGTGACTGGAGGAGGAATATATCAGTGACTGGATAAGGAATATATCAGTGACTGGAGGAATATATCAGTGACTGGAGGAGTATATCAGTGACTGGAGGAGGAATATATCAGTGGCTGGAGGAATATATCAGTGACTGGAGGAGGAATATATCAGTGACTGGAGGAATATATCAGTGACTGGAGGAGTATATCAGTGACTGGAGGAGGAATATATCAGTGACTGGAGGAGGAATATATCAGTGACTGGAGGAGTATATCAGTGACTGGAGGAGGAATATATCAGTGACTGGAGGAGGAATATATCAGTGACTGGAGGAGGAATATAGCAGTGACTGGAGGAGGAATATATCAGTGACTGGAGGAATATATCAGTGACTGGAGGAATATATCAGTGACTGGAGGAGGAATATATCAGTGACTGGAGGAATATATCAGTGACTGGAGGAATATATCAGTGACTGGAGGAGGAATATATCAGTGACAGGAGGAATATATCAGTGACTGGAGGAGGAATATATCAGTGACTGGATAAGGAATATATCAGTGACTGGAGGAATATATCAGTGACTGGAGGAGTATATCAGTGACTGGAGGAGGAATATATCAGTGACTGGAGGAGGAATATATCAGTGACTGGAGGAATATATCAGTGACTGGAGGAGTATATCAGTGACTGGAGGAGGAATATATCAGTGACTGGAGGAGGAATATATCAGTGACTGGAGGAGTATATCAGTGACTGGAGGAGGAATATATCAGTGACTGGAGGAGGAATATATCAGTGACTGGAGGAGGAATATATCAGTGACTGGAGGAGTATATCAGTGACTGGAGGAGTATATCAGTGACTGGAGGAGGAATATATCAGTGACTGGAGGAATATATCAGTGACTGGAGGAGGAATATATCAGTGACTGGAGGAGGAATATATCAGTGACTGGAGGAATATATCAGAGACTGGAGGAATATATCAGTGACTGGAGGAGGAATATATCAGTGACTGGAGGAGGAATATATCAGTGACTGGAGGAGGAATATATCAGTGACTGGAGGAATATATCAGTGACTGGAGGAGGAATATATCAGTGACTGGAGGAGGAATATATCAGTGACTGGAGGAATATATCAGTGACTGGAGGAGGAGTATATCAGTGACTGGAGGAGGAATATATCAGTGACTGGAGGAGTATATCAGTGACTGGAGGAGGAATATATCAGTGACTGGAGGAATATATCAGTGACTGGAGGAATATATCAGTGACTGGAGGAGTATATCGGTGACTGGAGGAATATATCAGTGACTGGAGGAGGAATATATCAGTGACTGGAGGAATATATCAGTGATTGGAGGAATATATCAGTGACTGGAGGAGTATATCAGTGACTGGAGGAGTATATCAGTGACTGGAGGAATATATCAGTGACTGGAGGAGGAATATATCAGTGACTGGAGGAATATATCAGTGACTGGAGGAATATATCAGTGACGGGAGGAATATATCAGTGACTGGAGGAGTATATCAGTGACTGGAGGAGTATATCAGTGACTGGAGGAATATATCAGTGACTGGAGGAGGAATATATCAGTGACTGGAGGAGGAATATATCAGTGACTGGAGGAGGAATATATCAGTGACTGGAGGAATATATCAGTGACTGGAGGAATATATCAGTGACTGGAGGAGGAGTATATCAGTGACTGGAGGAGGAATATATCAGTGACTGGAGGAGGAATATATCAGTAACTGGAGGAGGAATATATCAGTGACTGGAGGAGGAATATATCAGTGACTGGAGGAATATATCAGTGACTGGAGGAGGAGTATATCAGTGACTGGAGGAGGAATATATCAGTGACTGGAGGAGTATATCAGTGACTGGAGGAGGAATATATCAGTGACTGGAGGAATATATCAGTGACTGGAGGAATATATCAGTGACTGGAGGAGTATATCGGTGACTGGAGGAATATATCAGTGACTGGAGGAGGAATATATCAGTGACTGGAGGAATATATCAGTGACTGGAGGAATATATCAGTGACTGGAGGAGTATATCAGTGACTGGAGGAGTATATCAGTGACTGGAGGAATATATCAGTGACTGGAGGAGGAATATATCAGTGACTGGAGGAATATATCAGTGACTGGAGGAATATATCAGTGACGGGAGGAATATATCAGTGACTGGAGGAGTATATCAGTGACTGGAGGAGTATATCAGTGACTGGAGGAATATATCAGTGACTGGAGGAGGAATATATCAGTGACTGGAGGAGGAATATATCAGTGACTGGAGGAGGAATATATCAGTGACTGGAGGAGGAATATATCAGTGACTGGAGGAGGAATATATCAGTGACTGGAGGAATATATCAGTGACTGGAGGAGGAGTATATCAGTGACTGGAGGAGGAATATATCAGTGACTGGAGGAGGAATATATCAGTGACTGGAGGAATATATCAGTGACTGGAGGAGGAATATATCAGTGACTGGAGGAGGAATATATCAGTGACTGGAGGAGGAATATATCAGTGACTGGAGGAGGAATATATCAGTGACTGGAGGAGGAATATATCAGTGACTGGAGGAGGAATATATCAGTGACAGGAGGAATATATCAGTGACTGGAGGAGGAATATATCAGTGACTGGAGGAGGAATATATCAGTGACAGGAGGAATATATTAGTGACTGGAGGAGGAATATATCAGTGACTGGATAAGGAATATATCAGTGACTGGAGGAGGAATATATCAGTGACTGGAGGAGGAATATATCAGTGACAGGAGGAATATATTAGTGACTGGAGGAGGAATATATCAGTGACTGGATAAGGAATATATCAGTGACTGGAGGAATATATCAGTGACTGGAGGAGTATATCAGTGACTGGAGGAGGAATATATCAGTGGCTGGAGGAATATATCAGTGACTGGAGGAGGAATATATCAGTGACTGGAGGAATATATCAGTGACTGGAGGAATATATCAGTGACTGGAGGAGGAATATATCAGTGACTGGAGGAGGAATATATCAGTGACTGGAGGAGGAATATATCAGTGACTGGAGGAGTATATCAGTGACTGGAGGAGGAATATATCAGTGACTGGAGGAGGAATATATCAGTGACTGGAGGAATATATCAGTGACTGGAGGAATATATCAGCAACTGGAGGAGGAATATATCAGTGACTGGAGGAGGAGTATATCAGTGACTGGAGGAGGAATATATCAGTGACTGGAGGAGGAATATATCAGTGACTGGAGGAATATATCAGTGACTGGAGGAATATATCAGTGACTGGAGGAGGAATATATCAGTGACTGGAGGAATATATCAGTGACTGGAGGAATATATCAGTGACTGGAGGAGGAATATATCAGTGACAGGAGGAATATATCAGTGACTGGAGGAGGAATATATCAGTGACTGGACAAAGGAATATATCAGTGACTGGAGGAATATATCAGTGACTGGAGGAGTATATCAGTGACTGGAGGAGGAATATATCAGTGACTGGAGGAGGAATATATCAGTGACTGGAGGAATATATCAGTGACTGGAGGAGTATATCAGTGACTGGAGGAGGAATATATCAGTGACTGGAGGAGGAATATATCAGTGACTGGAGGAGTATATCAGTCACTGGAGGAGGAATATATCAGTGACTGGAGGAGGAATATATCAGTGACTGGAGGAGGAATATATCAGTGACTGGAGGAGTATATCAGTGACTGGAGGAGTATATCAGTGACTGGAGGAGGAATATATCAGTGACTGGAGGAATATATCAGTGACTGGAGGAGGAATATATCAGTGACTGGAGGAGGAATATATCAGTGACTGGAGGAATATATCAGAGACTGGAGGAATATATCAGTGACTGGAGGAGGAATATATCAGTGACTGGAGGAGGAATATATCAGTGACTGGAGGAGGAATATATCAGTGACTGGAGGAATATATCAGTGACTGGAGGAGGAATATATCAGTGACTGGAGGAGGAATATATCAGTGACTGGAGGAATATATCAGTGACTGGAGGAGGAGTATATCAGTGACTGGAGGAGGAATATATCAGTGACTGGAGGAGTATATCAGTGACTGGAGGAGGAATATATCAGTGACTGGAGGAATATATCAGTGACTGGAGGAATATATCAGTGACTGGAGGAGTATATCGGTGACTGGAGGAATATATCAGTGACTGGAGGAGGAATATATCAGTGACTGGAGGAATATATCAGTGACTGGAGGAATATATCAGTGACTGGAGGAGTATATCAGTGACTGGAGGAGTATATCAGTGACTGGAGGCATATATCAGTGACTGGAGGAGGAATATATCAGTGACTTGAGGAATATATCAGTGACTGGAGGAATATATCAGTGACGGGAGGAATATATCAGTGACTGGAGGAGTATATCAGTGACTGGAGGAGTATATCAGTGACTGGAGGAATATATCAGTGACTGGAGGAGGAATATATCAGTGACTGGAGGAGGAATATATCAGTGACTGGAGGAGGAATATATCAGTGACTGGAGGAGGAATATATCAGTGACTGGAGGAATATATCAGTGACTGGAGGAGGAGTATATCAGTGACTGGAGGAGGACTATATCAGTGACTGGAGGAGGAATATATCAGTGACTGGAGGAATATATCAGTGACTGGAGGAGGAATATATCAGTGACTGGAGGAGGAATATATCAGTGACTGGAGGAGGAATATATCAGTGACAGGAGGAATATATTAGTGACTGGAGGAGGAATATATCAGTGACTGGATAAGGAATATATCAGTGACTGGAGGAATATATCAGTGACTGGAGGAGTATATCAGTGACTGGAGGAGGAATATATCAGTGGCTGGAGGAATATATCAGTGATTGGAGGAGGAATATATCAGTGACTGGAGGAATATATCAGTGACTGGAGGAGTATATCAGTGACTGGAGGAGGAATATATCAGTGACTGGAGGAGGAATATATCAGTGACTGGAGGAGTATATCAGTGACTGGAGGAGGAATATATCAGTGACTGGAGGAGGAATATATCAGTGACTGGAGGAGGAATATATCAGTGACTGGAGGAGTATATCAGTGACTGGAGGAGTATATCAGTGACTGGAGGAGGAATATATCAGTGACTGGAGGAATATATCAGTGACTGGCGGAATATATCAGCAACTGGAGGAGGAATATATCAGTGACTGGAGGAGGAGTATATCAGTGACTGGAGGAGGAATATATCAGTGACTGGAGGAGGAATATATCAGTGACTGGAGGAATATATCAGTGACTGGAGGAATATATCAGTGACTGGAGGAGGAATATATCAGTGACTGGAGGAATATATCAGTGACTGGAGGAATATATCAGTGACTGGAGGAGGAATATATCAGTGACAGGAGGAATATATCAGTGACTGGAGGAGGAATATATCAGTGACTGGATAAGGAATATATCAGTGACTGGAGGAATATATCAGTGACTGGAGGAGTATATCAGTGACTGGAGGAGGAATATATCAGTGACTGGAGGAGGAATATATCAGTGACTGGAGGAATATATCAGTGACTGGAGGAGTATATCAGTGACTGGAGGAGGAATATATCAGTGACTGGAGGAGGAATATATCAGTGACTGGAGGAGTATATCAGTGACTGGAGGAGGAATATATCAGTGACTGGAGGAGGAATATATCAGTGACTGGAGGAGGAATATATCAGTGACTGGAGGAGTATATCAGTGACTGGAGGAGTATATCAGTGACTGGAGGAGGAATATATCAGTGACTGGAGGAATATATCAGTGACTGGAGGAGGAATATATCAGTGACTGGAGGAGGAATATATCAGTGACTGGAGGAATATATCAGAGACTGGAAGAATATATCAGTGACTGGAGGAGGAATATATCAGTGACTGGAGGAGGAATATATCAGTGACTGGAGGAGGAATATATCAGTGACTGGAGGAATATATCAGTGACTGGAGGAGGAATATATCAGTGACTGGAGGAGGAATATATCAGTGACTGGAGGAATATATCAGTGACTGGAGGAGGAGTATATCAGTGACTGGAGGAGGAATATATCAGTGACTGGAGGAGTATATCAGTGACTGGAGGAGGAATATATCAGTGACTGGAGGAATATATCAGTGACTGGAGGAATATATCAGTGACTGGAGGAGTATATCGGTGACTGGAGGAATATATCAGTGACTGGAGGAGGAATATATCAGTGACTGGAGGAATATATCAGTGACTGGAGGAATATATCAGTGACTGGAGGAGTATATCAGTGACTGGAGGAGTATATCAGTGACTGGAGGAATATATCAGTGACTGGAGGAGGAATATATCAGTGACTGGAGGAATATATCAGTGACTGGAGGAATATATCAGTGACGGGAGGAATATATCAGTGACTGGAGGAGTATATCAGTGACTGGAGGAGTATATCAGTGACTGGAGGAATATATCAGTGACTGGAGGAGGAATATATCAGTGACTGGAGGAGGAATATATCAGTGACTGGAGGAGGAATATATCAGTGACTGGAGGAGGAATATATCAGTGACTGGAGGAATATATCAGTGACTGGAGGAGGAGTATATCAGTGACTGGAGGAGGAATATATCAGTGACTGGAGGAGGAATATATCAGTGACTGGAGGAATATATCAGTGACTTGAGGAGGAATATATCAGTGACTGGAGGAGGAATATATCAGTGACTGGAGGAGGAATATATCAGTGACTGGAGGAGGAATATATCAGTGACTGGAGGAGGAATATATCAGTGACTGGAGGAGGAATATATCAGTGACAGGAGGAATATATCAGTGACTGGAGGAGGAATATATCAGTGACTGGAGGAGGAATATATCAGTGACAGGAGGAATATATTAGTGACTGGAGGAGGAATATATCAGTGACTGGATAAGGAATATATCAGTGACTGGAGGAATATATCAGTGACTGGAGGAGTATATCAGTGACTGGAGGAGGAATATATCAGTGGCTGGGGGAATATATCAGTGACTGGAGGAGGAATATATCAGTGACTGGAGGAATATATCAGTGACTGGAGGAGTATATCAGTGACTGGAGGAGGAATATATCAGTGACTGGAGGAGGAATATATCAGTGACTGGAGGAGTATATCAGTGACTGGAGGAGGAATATATCAGTGACTGGAGGAGGAATATATCAGTGACTGGAGGAGGAATATATCAGTGACTGGAGGAGTATATCAGTGACTGGAGGAGTATATCAGTGACTGGAGGAGGAATATATCAGTGACTGGAGGAATATATCAGTGACTGGAGGAATATATCAGCAACTGGAGGAGGAATATATCAGTGACTGGAGGAGGAGTATATCAGTGACTGGAGGAGGAATATATCAGTGACTGGAGGAGGAATATATCAGTGACTGGAGGAATATATCAGTGACTGGAGGAATATATCAGTGACTGGAGGAGGAATATATCAGTGACTGGAGGAATATATCAGTGACTGGAGGAATATATCAGTGACTGGAGGAGGAATATATCAGTGACAGGAGGAATATATCAGTGACTGGAGGAGGAATATATCAGTGACTGGATAAGGAATATATCAGTGACTGGAGGAATATATCAGTGACTGGAGGAGTATATCAGTGACTGGAGGAGGAATATATCAGTGACTGGAGGAGGAATATATCAGTGACTGGAGGAATATATCAGTGACTGGAGGAGTATATCAGTGACTGGAGGAGGAATATATCAGTGACTGGAGGAGGAATATATCAGTGACTGGAGGAGTATATCAGTGACTGGAGGAGGAATATATCAGTGACTGGAGGAGGAATATATCAGTGACTGGAGGAGGAATATATCAGTGACTGGAGGAGTATATCAGTGACTGGAGGAGTATATCAGTGACTGGAGGAGGAATATATCAGTGACTGGAGGAATATATCAGTGACTGGAGGAGGAATATATCAGTGACTGGAGGAGGAATATATCAGTGACTGGAGGAATATATCAGAGACTGGAGGAATATATCAGTGACTGGAGGAGGAATATATCAGTGACTGGAGGAGGAATATATCAGTGACTGGAGGAGGAATATATCAGTGACTGGAGGAATATATCAGTGACTGGAGGAGGAATATATCAGTGACTGGAGGAGGAATATATCAGTGACTGGAGGAATATATCAGTGACTGGAGGAGGAGTATATCAGTGACTGGAGGAGGAATATATCAGTGACTGGAGGAGTATATCAGTGACTGGAGGAGGAATATATCAGTGACTGGAGGAATATATCAGTGACTGGAGGAGTATATCGGTGACTGGAGGAATATATCAGTGACTGGAGGAGGAATATATCAGTGACTGGAGGAATATATCAGTGACTGGAGGAATATATCAGTGACTGGAGGAGTATATCAGTGACTGGAGGAGTATATCAGTGACTGGAGGAATATATCAGTGACTGGAGGAGGAATATATCAGTGACTGGAGGAATATATCAGTGACTGGAGGAATATATCAGTGACGGGAGGAATATATCAGTGACTGGAGGAGTATATCAGTGACTGGAGGAGTATATCAGTGACTGGAGGAATATATCAGTGACTGGAGGAGGAATATATCAGTGACTGGAGGAGGAATATATCAGTGACTGGAGGAGGAATATATCAGTGACTGGAGGAGGAATATATCAGTGACTGGAGGAATATATCAGTGACTGGAGGAGGAGTATATCAGTGACTGGAGGAGGAATATATCAGTGACTGGAGGAGGAATATATCAGTGACTGGAGGAATATATCAGTGACTGGAGGAGGAATATATCAGTGACTGGAGGAGGAATATATCAGTGACTGGAGGAGGAATATATCAGTGACTGGAGGAGGAATATATCAGTGACTGGAGGAGGAATATATCAGTGACTGGAGGAGGAATATATCAGTTACATAGTTACATAGTTACATAGTTACATAGTTAGTACGGCTGAAAAAAGACACATGTCCATCAAGTCCAACCAAGGGAAGGGAAAAGGGAAGGAAAAAATTTCTACACATAGGAGCTAATATTTTTTTGTTCTAGGAAATTATCTAACCCTTTTTTAAAGCCATCTACTGTCCCTGCTGTGACCAGCTCCTGCGGTAGGCTATTCCATAAATTCACCGTTCTTACTGTAAAGAAGCCTTGTCGCCTCTGCAGCTTGAACCTTTTTTTCTCCAGACGGAGGGAGTGC
>NW_027463232.1:0-32048 GCF_050947455.1 Rhinoderma darwinii | reverse complement strand
CCAAGATCAAGCGTCAAAGACTTACGGTTCAAGAATTAGCCTCAGAAACAGTGGGAAACAGTGCTTTTATACTAATTGCCAGGCGCTGAGACGAATGCCGCCAAGATCGAGCGTCTATGACTTACGGTTCAAGAATTAGCCTCAGAAACAGTGGTTCTGAACATGCTGCCAATAGCTCGCCTGGGAAACATCCAGAGAAGTCCAAGATAGTGTTTTTTAGACTGGCTGCCACGATCTGAAACGAATGCAACCAAGAGCGAGCGTCTGTGACTTACGGTTCAAGAGTTATTCACAGAAACATGGTTCTGAACTTTGCTGCCAGCCGCGAAAGTAACCAAGATCGAGCGTCTAGGATTTACTTGTCAATAGCTCGCCTGAGAAACATCCAGAGAAGTCAAAGACAGTGCTTCTATACTAATTGCCAGGCGCTGAGACGAATGCCGCCAAGATCGAGCGTCTAAGACTTACGGTTCAAGAATTAGCCTCAGAAACAGTGGGAAACAGTGTTTCTATACTAATTGCCAGGCGCTGAGACGAATGCCGCCAAGATCAAGCGTCAAAGACTTACGGTTCAAGAATTAGCCTCAGAAACAGTGGGAAACATTGCTTTTATACTAATTGCCAGGTGCTGAGACGAATGCCGCCAAGATCGAGCGTCTATGACTTACGGTTCAAGAATTAGCCTCAGAAACAGTGGTTCTAAACATGCTGCCAATAGCTCGCCTGGGAAACATCCAGAGAAGTCCAAGATAGTGTTTTTTAGACTGGCTGCCACGAGCTGAAACCAATGCAACCAAGAGCGAGCGTCTGTGACTTACGGTTCAAGAGTTATTCACAGAAACATGGTTCTGAACTTTGCTGCCAGCCGCGAAAGCGAAAATAACCAAGATCGAGCGTCTAGGATTTACTTGTCAATAGCTCGCCTGCGAAACATCCAGAGAAGTCAAAGACAGTGCTTCTATACTAATTGCCAGGCGCTGAAATGAATGCCGCCAAGATCGAGCGTCTAAGACTTACGGTTCAAGAATTAGCCTCAGAAACAGTGGGAAACAGTGTTTCTATACTAATTGCCAGGCGCTGAGACGAATGCCGCCAAGATCGAGCGTCTATGACTTACGGTTCAAGAATTAGCCTCAGAAACAGTGGTTCTGAACATGCTGCCAATAGCTCACCTGGGAAAGATCCAGAGAAGTCCAAGATAGTGTTTTTTAGACTGGCTGCCACGAGCTGAAACGAATGCAGCCAAGAGCGAGCGTCTGTCACTTACGGTTCAAGATTTATTCACAGAAACATGGTTCTGAACTTTGCTGCCAGCCGCGAAAGCGAAAGTAACCAAGATCGAGCGTCTAGGATTTACTTGTCAATAGCTCGCCTGGGAAACATCCAGATAAGTCAAAGACAGTGCTTCTATACTAATTGCCAGGCGCTGAGACGAATGCCGCCAAGATCAAGCGTCTAAGACTTACGGTTCAAGAATTAGCCTCAGAAACAGTGGGAAACAGTGCTTCTATACTAATTGCCAGGCGCTGAGACGAATGCCGCCAAGATCGAGCGTCTATGACTTACGGTTCAAGAATTAGCCTCAGAAACAGTGGTTTTGAACATGCTGCCAATAGCTCGCCTGGGAAACATCCAGAGAAGTCCAAGATAGTGTTTTTTAGACTGGCTGCCACGAGCTGAAACGAATGCAACCAAGAGCGAGCGTCTGTGACTTACGGTTCAAGAGTTATTCACAGAAACATGGTTCTGAACTTTGCTGCCAGCCGCGAAAGCGAAAGTAACCAAGATCGAGCGTCTAGGATTTACTTGTCAATAGCTCGCCTGAGAAACATCCAGAGAAGTCAAAGACAGTGCTTCTATACTAATTGCCAGGCGCTGAGACGAATGCCGCCAAGATCGAGCGTCTAAGACTTACGGTTCTAGAATTAGCCTCAGAAACAGTGGGAAACAGTGTTTCTATACTAATTGCCAGGCGCTGAGACGAATGCCGCCAAGATCAAGCGTCAAAGACTTACGGTTCAAGAATTAGCCTCAGAAACAGTGGGAAACAGTGCTTTTATACTAATTGCCAGGCGCTGAGACGAATGCCGCCAAGATCGAGCGTCTATGACTTACGGTTCAAGAATTAGCCTCAGAAACAGTGGTTCTAAACATGCTGCCAATAGCTCGCCTGGGAAACATCCAGAGAAGTCCAAAATAGTGTTTTTTAGACTGGCTGCCACGAGCTGAAACCAATGCAACCAAGAGCGAGCGTCTGTGACTTACGGTTCAAGAGTTATTCACAGAAACATGGTTCTGAACTTTGCTGCCAGCCGCGAAAGCGAAAGTAACCAAGATCGAGCATCTAGGATTTACTTGTCAATAGCTCGCCTGGGAAACATCCAGAGAAGTCAAAGACAGTGCTTCTATACTAATTGCCAGGCGCTGAGACGAATGCCGCCAAGATCGAGCGTCTAAGACTTACGGTTCAAGAATTAGCCTCAGAAACAGTGGGAAACAGTGTTTCTATACTAATTGCCAGGCGCTGAGACGAATGCCGCCAAGATCAAGCGTCAAAGACTTACGGTTCAAGAATTAGCCTCAGAAACAGTGGTTGTGAACATGCTGCCAATAGCTCGTCTGGGAAACATCCAGAGAAGTCCAAGATAGTGTTTTTTAGACTGGCTGCCACGAGCTGAAACCAATGCAACCAAGAGCGAGCGTCTGTGACTTACGGTTCAAGAGTTATTCACAGAAACATGGTTCTGAACTTTGCTGCCAGCCGCGAAAGCGAAAGTAACCAAGATCGAGCGTCTAGGATTTACTTGTCAATAGCTCGCCTGGGAAACATCCAGAGAAGTCAAAGACAGTGCTTCTATACTAATTGCCAGGCGCTGAGACGAATGCCGCCAAGATCGAGCGTCTAAGACTTACGGTTCAAGAATTAGCCTCAGAAACAGTGGGAAACAGTGTTTCTATACTAATTGCCAGGCGCTGAGACGAATGCCGCCAAGATCAAGCGTCAAAGACTTACGGTTCAAGAATTAGCCTCAGAAACAGTGGGAAACAGTGCTTTTATACTAATTGCCAGGCGCTGAGACGAATGCCGCCAAGATCGAGCGTCTATGACTTACGGTTCAAGAATTAGCCTCAGAAACAGTGGTTCTGAACATGCTGCCAATAGCTCGCCTGGGAAACATCCAGAGAAGTCCAAGATAGTGTTTTTTTAGACTGGCTGCCACGAGCTGAAACGAATGCAGCCAAGAGCGAGCGTCTGTGACTTACAGTTCAAGAGTTATTCGCAGAAACATGGTTCTGAACTTTGCTGCCAGCCGCGAAAGCGAAAATAACCAAGATCGAGCGTCTAGGATTTACTTGTCAATAGCTCGCCTGGGAAACATCCAGATAAGTCAAAGACAGTGCTTCTATACTAATTGCCAGGCGCTGAGACAAATGCCGCCAAGATCGAGCATCTATGAATTACGGTTCAAGAATTAGCCTCAGAAACAGTGGTTCTGAACATGCTGCCAATAGCTCGCCTGGGAAACATCCAGAGAAGTCCAAGATAGTGTTTTTTAGACTGGCTGCCACGAGCTGAAACGAATGCAGCCAAGAGCGAGCGTCTGTGACTTACGGTTCAAGAGTTATTCACAGAAACATGGTTCTGAACTTTGCTGCCAGCCGCGAAAGCGAAAATAACCAAGATCGAGCGTCTAGGATTTACTTGTCAATAGCTCGCCTGCGAAACATCCAGAGAAGTCAAAGACAGTGCTTCTATACTAATTGCCAGGCGCTGAGATGAATGCCGCCAAGATCGAGCGTCTAAGACTTACGGTTCAAGAATTAGCCTCAGAAACAGTGGGAAACAGTGCTTCTATACTAATTGCCAGGCGCTGAGACGAATGCGGCCAAGATCGAGCGTCTATGACTTACGGTTCAAGAATTAGCCTCAGAAACAGTGGTTTTGAACATGCTGCCAATAGCTCGCCTGGGAAACATCCAGAGAAGTCCAAGATAGTGTTTTTTAGACTGGCTGCCACGAGCTGAAACGAATGCAACCAAGAGCGAGCGTCTGTGACTTACGGTTCAAGAGTTATTAACAGAAACATGGTTCTGAACTTTGCTGCCAGCCGCGAAAGCGAAAGTAACCAAGATCGAGCGTCTAGGATTTACTTGTCAATAGCTCGCCTGGGAAACATCCAGAGAAGTCAAAGACAGTGCTTCTATACTAATTGCCAGGCGCTGAGACGAATGCCGCCAAGATCGAGCGTCTAAGACTTACGGTTCAAGAATTAGCCTCAGAAACAGTGGGAAACAGTGTTTCTATACTAATTGCCAGGCGCTGAGACGAATGCCGCCAAGATCAAGCGTCAAAGACTTACGGTTCAAGAATTAGCCTCAGAAACAGTGGGAAACAGTGCTTTTATACTAATTGCCAGGCGCTGAGACGAATGCCGCCAAGATCGAGCGTCTATGACTTACGGTTCAAGAATTAGCCTCAGAAACAGTGGTTCTGAACATGCTGCCAATAGCTCGCCTGGGAAACATCCAGAGAAGTCCAAGATAATGTTTTTTAGACTGGCTGCCACGAGCTGAAACGAATGCAACCAAGAGCGAGCGTCTGTGACTTACAGTTCAAGAGTTATTCGCAGAAACATGGTTCTGAACTTTGCTGCCAGCCGCGAAAGCGAAAATAACCAAGATCGAGCGTCTAGGATTTACTTGTCAATAGCTCGCCTGGGAAACATCCAGATAAGTCAAAGACAGTGCTTCTATACTAATTGCCAGGCGCTGAGACAAATGCCGCCAAGATCGAGCATCTATGAATTACGGTTCAAGAATTAGCCTCAGAAACAGTGGTTCTGAACATGCTGCCAATAGCTCGCCTGGGAAACATCCAGAGAAGTCCAAGATAGTGTTTTTTAGACTGGCGGCAACGAGCTGAAACGAATGCAGCCAAGAGCGAGCGTCTGTGACTTACGGTTCAAGAGTTATTCACAGAAACATGGTTCTGAACTTTGCTGCCAGCCGCGAAAGCGAAAATAACCAAGATCGAGCGTCTAGGATTTACTTGTCAATAGCTCGCCTGCGAAACATCCAGAGAAGTCAAAGACAGTGCTTCTATACTAATTGCCAGGCGCTGAGATGAATGCCGCCAAGATCGAGCGTCTAAGACTTACGGTTCAAGAATTAGCCTCAGAAACAGTGGGAAACAGTGCTTCTATACTAATTGCCAGGCGCTGAGACGAATGCCGCCAAGATCGAGCGTCTATGACTTACGGTTCAAGAATTAGCCTCAGAAACAGTGGTTTTGAACATGCTGCCAATAGCTCGCCTGGGAAACATCCAGAGAAGTCCAAGATAGTGTTTTTTAGACTGGCTGCCACGAGCTGAAACGAATGCAACCAAGAGCGAGCGTCTGTGACTTACGGTTCAAGAGTTATTCACAGAAACATGGTTCTGAACTTTGCTGCCAGCCGCGAAAGCGAAAGTAACCAAGATCGAGCGTCTAGGATTTACTTGTCAATAGCTCGCCTGGGAAACATCCAGAGAAGTCAAAGACAGTGCTTCTATACTAATTGCCAGGCGCTGAGACGAATGCCGCCAAGATCGAGCGTCTAAGACTTACGGTTCAAGAATTAGCCTCAGAAACAGTGGGAAACAGTGCTTTTATACTAATTGCCAGGCGCTGAGACGAATGCCGCCAAGATCGAGCGTCTATGACTTACGGTTCAAGAATTAGCCTCAGAAACAGTGGTTCTGAACATGCTGCCAATAGCTCGCCTGGGAAACATCCAGAGAAGTCCAAGATAATGTTTTTTAGACTGGCTGCCACGAGCTGAAACGAATGCAACCAAGAGCGAGCGTCTGTGACTTACGGTTCAAGAGTTATTCACAGAAACATGGTTCTGAACTTTGCTGCCAGCCGCGAAAGCGAAAGTAACCAAGATCGAGCGTCTAGGATTTACTTGTCAATAGCTCGCCTGGGAAACATCCAGAGAAGTCAAAGACAGTGCTTCTATACTAATTGCCAGGCGCTGAGACGAATGCCGCCAAGATCGAGCGTCTAAGACTTACGGTTCAAGAATTAGCCTCAGAAACAGTGGGAAACAGTGCTTTTATACTAATTGCCAGGCGCTGAGACGAATGCCGCCAAGATCGAGCGTCTATGACTTACGGTTCAAGAATTAGCCTCAGAAACAGTGGTTCTGAACATGCTGCCAATAGCTCGCCTGGGAAACATCCAGAGAAGTCCAAGATAATGTTTTTTAGACTGGCTGCCACGAGCTGAAACGAATGCAACCAAGAGCGAGCGTCTGTGACTTACGGTTCAAGAGTTATTCACAGAAACATGGTTCTGAACTTTGCTGCCAGCCGCGAAAGCGAAAATAACCAAGATCGAGCGTCTAGGATTTACTTGTCAATAGCTCGCCTGGGAAACATCCAGAGAAGTCAAAGACAGTGCTTCTATACTAATTGCCAGGCGCTGAGACGAATGCCGCCAAGATCGAGCGTCTAAGACTTACGGTTCAAGAATTAGCCTCAGAAACAGTGGGAAACAGTGTTTCTATACTAATTGACAGGCGTTGAGACGAATGCCGCCAAGATCAAGCGTCAAAGACTTACGGTTCAAGAATTAGCCTCAGAAACAATGGGAAACAGTGCTTTTATACTAATTGCCAGGCGCTGAGACGAATGCCGCCAAAATCGAGCGTCTATGACTTACGGTTCAAGAATTAGCCTCAGAAACAGTGGTTCTGAACATGCTGCCAATAGCTCACCTGGGAAACATCCAGAGAAGTCCAAGATAGTGTTTTTTAGACTGGCTGCCACGAGCTGAAACAAATTCAGCCAAGAGCGAGCGTCTGTGACTTACGGTTCAAGAGTTATTCACAGAAACATGGTTCTGAACTTTGCTGCCAGCCGCGAAAGCGAAAGTAACCAAGATCGAACGTCTAGGATTTACTTGTCAATAGCTCGCCTGGGAAACATCCAGAGAAGTCAAAGACAGTGCTTCTATACTAATTGCCAGGCGCTGAGACGAATGCCGCCAAGATCGAGCGTCTAAGACTTACGGTTCAAGAATTAGCCTCAGAAACAGTGGGAAACAGTGTTTCTATACTAATTGCCAGGCGCTGAGACGAATGCCGCCAAGATCAAGCGTCAAAGACTTACGGTTCAAGAATTAGCCTCAGAAACAGTGGGAAACAGTGCTTTTATACTAATTGCCAGGCGCTGAAACGAATGCCGCCAAGATCGAGCATCTATGACTTACGGTTCAAGAATTAGCCTCAGAAACAGTGGTTCTAAACATGCTGCCAATAGCTCGCCTGGGAAACATCCAGAGAAGTCCAAGATAGTGTTTTTTAGACTGGCTGCCACGAGCTGAAACGAATGCAACCAAGAGCGAGCGTCTGTGACTTACGGTTCAAGAGTTATGCACAGAAACATGGTTCTGAACTTTGCTGCCAGCCGCGAAAGCGAAAGTAACCAAGATCGAGCGTCTAGGATTTACTTGTCAATAGCTCGCCTGGGAAACATCCAGAGAAGTCAAAGACAGTGCTTCTATACTAATTGCCAGGCGCTGAGACGAATGCCGCCAAGATCGAGCGTCTAAGACTTACGGTTCAAGAATTAGCCTCAGAAACAGTGGGAAACAGTGTTTCTATACTAATTGCCAGGCGCTGAGACGAATGCCGCCAAGATCAAGCGTCAAAGACTTACGGTTCAAGAATTAGCCTCAGAAACAGTGGGAAACAGTGTTTCTATACTAATTGCCAGGCGCTGAGACGAATGCCGCCAAGATCGAGCGTCTATGACTTACGGTTCAAGAATTAGCCTCAGAAACAGTGGTTTTGAACATGCTGCCAATAGCTCGCCTGGGAAACATCCAGAGAAGTCCAAGATAGTGTTTTTTAGACTGGCTGCCACGAGCTGAAACGAATGCAACCAAGAGCGAGCGTCTGTGACTTACGGTTCAAGAGTTATTCACAGAAACATGGTTCTGAACTTTGCTGCCAGCCGCGAAAGCGAAAGTAACCAAGATCGAGCGTCTAGGATTTACTTGTCAATAGCTCGCCTGGGAAACATCCAGAGAAGTCAAAGACAGTGCTTCTATACTAATTGCCAGGCGCTGAGACGAATGCCGCCAAGATCAAGCGTCTAAGACTTACGGTTCAAGAATTAGCCTCAGAAACAGTGGGAAACAGTGCTTCTATACTAATTGCCAGGCGCTGAGACGAATGCCGCCAAGATCGAGCGTCTATGACTTACTGTTCAAGAATTAGCCTCAGAAACAGTGGTTTTGAACATGCTGCCAATAGCTCGCCTGGGAAACATCCAGAGAAGTCCAAGATAGTGTTTTTTAGACTGGCTGCCACGAGCTGAAACGAATGCAACCAAGAGCGAGCGTCTGTGACTTACGGTTCAAGAGTTATTCACAGAAACATGGTTCTGAACTTTGCTGCCAGCCGCGAAAGCGAAAGTAACCAAGATCGAGCGTCTAGGATTTACTTGTCAATAGCTCGCCTGGGAAACAGCCAGAGAAGTCAAAGACAGTGCTTCTATACTAATTGCCAGGCGCTGAGACGAATGCCGCCAAGATCGAGCGTCTAAGACTTACGGTTCAAGAATTAGCCTCAGAAACAGTGGGAAACAGTGTTTCTATACTAATTGCCAGGCGCTGAGACGAATGCCGCCAAGATCGAGCGTCTATGACTTACGGTTCAAGAATTAGCCTCAGAAACAGTGGTTCTGAACATGCTGCCAATAGCTCACCTGGGAAAGATCCAGAGAAGTCCAAGATAGTGTTTTTTAGACTGGCTGCCACGAGCTGAAACGAATGCAGCCAAGAGCGAGCGTCTGTGACTTACGGTTCAAGAGTTATTCACAGAAACATGGTTCTGAACTTTGCTGCCAGCCGCGAAAGCGAAAGTAACCAAGATCGAGCGTCTAGGATTTACTTGTCAATAGCTCGCCTGAGAAACATCCAGAGAAGTCAAAGACAGTGCTTCTATACTAATTGCCAGGCGCTGAGACGAATGCCGCCAAGATCGAGCGTCTAAGACTTACGGTTCAAGAATTAGCCTCAGAAACAGTGGGAAACAGTGTTTCTATACTAATTGCCAGGCGCTGAGACGAATGCCGCCAAGATCAAGCGTCAAAGACTTACGGTTCAAGAATTAGCCTCAGAAACAGTGGGAAACAGTGCTTTTATACTAATTGCCAGGCGCTGAGACGAATGCCGCCAAGATCGAGCGTCTATGACTTACGGTTCAAGAATTAGCCTCAGAAACAGTGGTTCTAAACATGCTGCCAATAGCTCGCCTGGGAAACATCCAGAGAAGTCCAAGATAGTGTTTTTTAGACTGGCTGCCACGAGCTGAAACCAATGCAACCAAGAGCGAGCGTCTGTGACTTACGGTTCAAGAGTTATTCACAGAAACATGGTTCTGAACTTTGCTGCCAGCCGCGAAAGCGAAAGTAACCAAGATCGAGCGTCTAGGATTTACTTGTCAATAGCTCGCCTGGGAAACATCCAGAGAAGTCAAAGACAGTGCTTCTATACTAATTGCCAGGCGCTGAGACGAATGCCGCCAAGATCGAGCGTCTAAGACTTACGGTTCAAGAATTAGCCTCAGAAACAGTGGGAAACAGTGTTTCTATACTAATTGCCAGGCGCTGAGACGAATGCCGCCAAGATCAAGCGTCAAAGACTTACGGTTCAAGAATTAGCCTCAGAAACAGTGGGAAACAGTGCTTTTATACTAATTGCCAGGCGCTGAGACGAATGCCGCCAAGATCGAGCGTCTATGACTTACGGTTCAAGAATTAGCCTCAGAAACAGTGGTTCTGAACATGCTGCCAATAGCTCGCCTGGGAAACATCCAGAGAAGTCCAAGATAGTGTTTTTTTAGACTGGCTGCCACGAGCTGAAACGAATGCAGCCAAGAGCGAGCGTCTGTGACTTACGGTTCAAGAGTTATTCACAGAAACATGGTTCTGAACTTTGCTGCCAGCCGCGAAAGCAAAAGTAACCAAGATCGAGCGTCTAGGATTTACTTGTCAATAGCTCGCCTGGGAAACATCCAGAGAAGTCAAAGACAGTGCTTCTACACTAATTGTCAGGCGCTGAGACGAATGCCGCCAAGATCAAGCGTCTAAGACTTACGATTCAAGAATTAGCCTCAGAAACAGTGGGAAACAGTGATTCTATACTAATTGCCAGGCGCTTAGACGAATGCCGCCAAGATCGAGCGTCTATGACTTACGGTTCAAGAATTAGCCTCAGAAACAGTGGTTCTGAACATGCTGCCAATAGCTCGCCTGGGAAACATCCAGAGAAGTCCAAGATAATGTTTTTTAGACTGGCTGCCACGAGCTGAAACGAATGCAACCAAGAGCGAGCGTCTGTGACTTACGGTTCAAGAGTTATTCACAGAAACATGGTTCTGAACTTTGCTGCCAGCCGCGAAAGCGAAAATAACCAAGATCGAACGTCTAGGATTTACTTGTCAATAGCTCGCCTGGGAAACATCCAGAGAAGTCAAAGACAGTGCTTCTATACTATTTGCCAGGCGCTGAGACGAATGCCGCCAAGATCGAGCGTCTAAGACTTACGGTTCAAGAATTAGCCTCAGAAACAGTGGGAAACAGTGTTTCTATACTAATTGACAGGCGCTGAGACGAATGCCGCCAAGATCAAGCGTCAAAGACTTACGGTTCAAGAATTAGCCTCAGAAACAGTGGGAAACAGTGCTTTTATACTAATTGCCAGGCGCTGAGATGAATGCCGCCAAAATCGAGCGTCTATGACTTACGGTTCAAGAATTAGCCTCAGAAACAGTGGTTCTGAACATGCTGCCAATAGCTCACCTGGGAAACATCCAGAGAAGTCCAAGATAGTGTTTTTTAGACTGGCTGCCACGAGCTGAAACGAATGCAGCCAAGAGCGAGCGTCTGTCACTTACGGTTCAAGATTTATTCACAGAAACATGGTTCTGAACTTTGCTGCCAGCCGCGAAAGCGAAAGTAACCAAGATCGAGCGTCTAAGACTTACGGTTCAAGAATTAGCCTCAGAAACAGTGGGAAACAGTGCTTCTATACTAATTGCCAGGCGCTGAGACGAATGCCGCCAAGATCGAGCGTCTATGACTTACGGTTCAAGAATTAGCCTCAGAAACAGTGGTTTTGAACATGCTGCCAATAGCTCGCCTGGGAAACATCCAGAGAAGTCCAAGATAGTGTTTTTTAGACTGGCTGCCACGAGCTGAAACGAATGCAACCAAGAGCGAGCGTCTGTGACTTACGGTTCAAGAGTTATTCACAGAAACATGGTTCTGAACTTTGCTGCCAGCCGCGAAAGCGAAAGTAACCAAGATCGAGCGTCTAGGATTTACTTGTCAATAGCTCGCCTGGGAAACATCCAGAGAAGTCAAAGACAGTGCTTCTATACTAATTGCCAGGCGCTGAGACGAATGCCGCCAAGATCGAGCGTCTAAGACTTACGGTTCAAGAATTAGCCTCAGAAACAGTGGTTAACAGTGCTTCTATACTAATTGCCAGGCGCTGAGACGAATGCCGCCAAGAACGAGCGTCTATGACTTACGGTTCAAGAATTAGCCTCAGAAACAGTGGTTTTGAACATGCTGCCAATAGCTCGCCTGGGAAACATCCAGAGAAGTCCAAGATAGTGTTTTTTAGACTGGCTGCCACGAGCTGAAACGAATGCAACCAAGAGCGAGCGTCTGTGACTTACGGTTCAAGAGTTATTCACAGAAACATGGTTCTGAACTTTGCTGCCAGCCGCGAAAGCGAAAGTAACCAAGATCGAGCGTCTAGGATTTACTTGTCAATAGCTCGCCTGGGAAACATCCAGAGAAGTCAAAGACAGTGCTTCTATACTAATTGCCAGGCGCTGAGACGAATGCCGCCAAGATCGAGCGTCTAAGACTTACGGTTCAAGAATTAGCCTCAGAAACAGTGGGAAACAGTGCTTCTATACTAATTGCCAGGCGCTGAGACGAATGCCGCCAAGAACGAGCGTCTATGACTTACGGTTCAAGAATTAGCCTCAGAAACAGTGGTTTTGAACATGCTGCCAATAGCTCGCCTGGGAAACATCCAGAGAAGTCCAAGATAGTGTTTTTTAGACTGGCTGCCACGAGCTGAAACGAATGCAACCAAGAGCGAGCGTCTGTGACTTACGGTTCAAGAGTTATTCACAGAAACATGGTTCTGAACTTTGCTGCCAGCCGCGAAAGCGAAAGTAACCAAGATCGAGCGTCTAGGATTTACTTGTCAATAGCTCGCCTGGGAAACATCCAGAGAAGTCAAAGACAGTGCTTCTATACTAATTGCCAGGCGCTGAGACGAATGCCGCCAAGATCGAGCGTCTAAGACTTACGGTTCAAGAATTAGCCTCAGAAACAGTGGGAAACAGTGCTTCTATACTAATTGCCAGGCGCTGAGACGAATGCCGCCAAGAACGAGCGTCTATGACTTACGGTTCAAGAATTAGCCTCAGAAACAGTGGTTCTGAACATGCTGCCAATAGCTCGCCTGGGAAACATCCAGAGAAGTCCAAGATAGTGTTTTTTTAGACTGGCTGCCACGAGCTGAAACGAATGCAGCCAAGAGCGAGCGTCTGTGACTTACAGTTCAAGAGTTATTCGCAGAAACATGGTTCTGAACTTTGCTGCCAGCCGCGAAAGCGAAAATAACCAAGATCGAGCGTCTAGGATTTACTTGTCAATAGCTCGCCTGGGAAACATCCAGATAAGTCAAAGACAGTGCTTCTATACTAATTGCCAGGCGCTGAGACAAATGCCGCCAAGATCGAGCATCTATGAATTACGGTTCAAGAATTAGCCTCAGAAACAGTGGTTCTGAACATGCTGCCAATAGCTCGCCTGGGAAACATCCAGAGAAGTCCAAGATAGTGTTTTTTAGACTGGCTGCCACGAGCTGAAACGAATGCAGCCAAGAGCGAGCGTCTGTGACTTACGGTTCAAGAGTTATTCACAGAAACATGGTTCTGAACTTTGCTGCCAGCCGCGAAAGCGAAAATAACCAAGATCGAGCGTCTAGGATTTACTTGTCAATAGCTCGCCTGCGAAACATCCAGAGAAGTCAAAGACAGTGCTTCTATACTAATTGCCAGGCGCTGAGATGAATGCCGCCAAGATCGAGCGTCTAAGACTTACGGTTCAAGAATTAGCCTCAGAAACAGTGGGAAACAGTGCTTCTATACTAATTGCCAGGCGCTGAGACGAATGCGGCCAAGATCGAGCGTCTATGACTTACGGTTCAAGAATTAGCCTCAGAAACAGTGGTTTTGAACATGCTGCCAATAGCTCGCCTGGGAAACATCCAGAGAAGTCCAAGATAGTGTTTTTTAGACTGGCTGCCACGAGCTGAAACGAATGCAACCAAGAGCGAGCGTCTGTGACTTACGGTTCAAGAGTTATTAACAGAAACATGGTTCTGAACTTTGCTGCCAGCCGCGAAAGCGAAAGTAACCAAGATCGAGCGTCTAGGATTTACTTGTCAATAGCTCGCCTGGGAAACATCCAGAGAAGTCAAAGACAGTGCTTCTATACTAATTGCCAGGCGCTGAGACGAATGCCGCCAAGATCGAGCGTCTAAGACTTACGGTTCAAGAATTAGCCTCAGAAACAGTGGGAAACAGTGTTTCTATACTAATTGCCAGGCGCTGAGACGAATGCCGCCAAGATCAAGCGTCAAAGACTTACGGTTCAAGAATTAGCCTCAGAAACAGTGGGAAACAGTGCTTTTATACTAATTGCCAGGCGCTGAGACGAATGCCGCCAAGATCGAGCGTCTATGACTTACGGTTCAAGAATTAGCCTCAGAAACAGTGGTTCTGAACATGCTGCCAATAGCTCGCCTGGGAAACATCCAGAGAAGTCCAAGATAATGTTTTTTAGACTGGCTGCCACGAGCTGAAACGAATGCAACCAAGAGCGAGCGTCTGTGACTTACAGTTCAAGAGTTATTCGCAGAAACATGGTTCTGAACTTTGCTGCCAGCCGCGAAAGCGAAAATAACCAAGATCGAGCGTCTAGGATTTACTTGTCAATAGCTCGCCTGGGAAACATCCAGATAAGTCAAAGACAGTGCTTCTATACTAATTGCCAGGCGCTGAGACAAATGCCGCCAAGATCGAGCATCTATGAATTACGGTTCAAGAATTAGCCTCAGAAACAGTGGTTCTGAACATGCTGCCAATAGCTCGCCTGGGAAACATCCAGAGAAGTCCAAGATAGTGTTTTTTAGACTGGCGGCAACGAGCTGAAACGAATGCAGCCAAGAGCGAGCGTCTGTGACTTACGGTTCAAGAGTTATTCACAGAAACATGGTTCTGAACTTTGCTGCCAGCCGCGAAAGCGAAAATAACCAAGATCGAGCGTCTAGGATTTACTTGTCAATAGCTCGCCTGCGAAACATCCAGAGAAGTCAAAGACAGTGCTTCTATACTAATTGCCAGGCGCTGAGATGAATGCCGCCAAGATCGAGCGTCTAAGACTTACGGTTCAAGAATTAGCCTCAGAAACAGTGGGAAACAGTGCTTCTATACTAATTGCCAGGCGCTGAGACGAATGCCGCCAAGATCGAGCGTCTATGACTTACGGTTCAAGAATTAGCCTCAGAAACAGTGGTTTTGAACATGCTGCCAATAGCTCGCCTGGGAAACATCCAGAGAAGTCCAAGATAGTGTTTTTTAGACTGGCTGCCACGAGCTGAAACGAATGCAACCAAGAGCGAGCGTCTGTGACTTACGGTTCAAGAGTTATTCACAGAAACATGGTTCTGAACTTTGCTGCCAGCCGCGAAAGCGAAAGTAACCAAGATCGAGCGTCTAGGATTTACTTGTCAATAGCTCGCCTGGGAAACATCCAGAGAAGTCAAAGACAGTGCTTCTATACTAATTGCCAGGCGCTGAGACGAATGCCGCCAAGATCGAGCGTCTAAGACTTACGGTTCAAGAATTAGCCTCAGAAACAGTGGGAAACAGTGCTTTTATACTAATTGCCAGGCGCTGAGACGAATGCCGCCAAGATCGAGCGTCTATGACTTACGGTTCAAGAATTAGCCTCAGAAACAGTGGTTCTGAACATGCTGCCAATAGCTCGCCTGGGAAACATCCAGAGAAGTCCAAGATAATGTTTTTTAGACTGGCTGCCACGAGCTGAAACGAATGCAACCAAGAGCGAGCGTCTGTGACTTACGGTTCAAGAGTTATTCACAGAAACATGGTTCTGAACTTTGCTGCCAGCCGCGAAAGCGAAAGTAACCAAGATCGAGCGTCTAGGATTTACTTGTCAATAGCTCGCCTGGGAAACATCCAGAGAAGTCAAAGACAGTGCTTCTATACTAATTGCCAGGCGCTGAGACGAATGCCGCCAAGATCGAGCGTCTAAGACTTACGGTTCAAGAATTAGCCTCAGAAACAGTGGGAAACAGTGCTTTTATACTAATTGCCAGGCGCTGAGACGAATGCCGCCAAGATCGAGCGTCTATGACTTACGGTTCAAGAATTAGCCTCAGAAACAGTGGTTCTGAACATGCTGCCAATAGCTCGCCTGGGAAACATCCAGAGAAGTCCAAGATAATGTTTTTTAGACTGGCTGCCACGAGCTGAAACGAATGCAACCAAGAGCGAGCGTCTGTGACTTACGGTTCAAGAGTTATTCACAGAAACATGGTTCTGAACTTTGCTGCCAGCCGCGAAAGCGAAAATAACCAAGATCGAGCGTCTAGGATTTACTTGTCAATAGCTCGCCTGGGAAACATCCAGAGAAGTCAAAGACAGTGCTTCTATACTAATTGCCAGGCGCTGAGACGAATGCCGCCAAGATCGAGCGTCTAAGACTTACGGTTCAAGAATTAGCCTCAGAAACAGTGGGAAACAGTGTTTCTATACTAATTGACAGGCGTTGAGACGAATGCCGCCAAGATCAAGCGTCAAAGACTTACGGTTCAAGAATTAGCCTCAGAAACAATGGGAAACAGTGCTTTTATACTAATTGCCAGGCGCTGAGACGAATGCCGCCAAAATCGAGCGTCTATGACTTACGGTTCAAGAATTAGCCTCAGAAACAGTGGTTCTGAACATGCTGCCAATAGCTCACCTGGGAAACATCCAGAGAAGTCCAAGATAGTGTTTTTTAGACTGGCTGCCACGAGCTGAAACAAATTCAGCCAAGAGCGAGCGTCTGTGACTTACGGTTCAAGAGTTATTCACAGAAACATGGTTCTGAACTTTGCTGCCAGCCGCGAAAGCGAAAGTAACCAAGATCGAACGTCTAGGATTTACTTGTCAATAGCTCGCCTGGGAAACATCCAGAGAAGTCAAAGACAGTGCTTCTATACTAATTGCCAGGCGCTGAGACGAATGCCGCCAAGATCGAGCGTCTAAGACTTACGGTTCAAGAATTAGCCTCAGAAACAGTGGGAAACAGTGTTTCTATACTAATTGCCAGGCGCTGAGACGAATGCCGCCAAGATCAAGCGTCAAAGACTTACGGTTCAAGAATTAGCCTCAGAAACAGTGGGAAACAGTGCTTTTATACTAATTGCCAGGCGCTGAAACGAATGCCGCCAAGATCGAGCATCTATGACTTACGGTTCAAGAATTAGCCTCAGAAACAGTGGTTCTAAACATGCTGCCAATAGCTCGCCTGGGAAACATCCAGAGAAGTCCAAGATAGTGTTTTTTAGACTGGCTGCCACGAGCTGAAACGAATGCAACCAAGAGCGAGCGTCTGTGACTTACGGTTCAAGAGTTATGCACAGAAACATGGTTCTGAACTTTGCTGCCAGCCGCGAAAGCGAAAGTAACCAAGATCGAGCGTCTAGGATTTACTTGTCAATAGCTCGCCTGGGAAACATCCAGAGAAGTCAAAGACAGTGCTTCTATACTAATTGCCAGGCGCTGAGACGAATGCCGCCAAGATCGAGCGTCTAAGACTTACGGTTCAAGAATTAGCCTCAGAAACAGTGGGAAACAGTGTTTCTATACTAATTGCCAGGCGCTGAGACGAATGCCGCCAAGATCAAGCGTCAAAGACTTACGGTTCAAGAATTAGCCTCAGAAACAGTGGGAAACAGTGTTTCTATACTAATTGCCAGGCGCTGAGACGAATGCCGCCAAGATCGAGCGTCTATGACTTACGGTTCAAGAATTAGCCTCAGAAACAGTGGTTTTGAACATGCTGCCAATAGCTCGCCTGGGAAACATCCAGAGAAGTCCAAGATAGTGTTTTTTAGACTGGCTGCCACGAGCTGAAACGAATGCAACCAAGAGCGAGCGTCTGTGACTTACGGTTCAAGAGTTATTCACAGAAACATGGTTCTGAACTTTGCTGCCAGCCGCGAAAGCGAAAGTAACCAAGATCGAGCGTCTAGGATTTACTTGTCAATAGCTCGCCTGGGAAACATCCAGAGAAGTCAAAGACAGTGCTTCTATACTAATTGCCAGGCGCTGAGACGAATGCCGCCAAGATCAAGCGTCTAAGACTTACGGTTCAAGAATTAGCCTCAGAAACAGTGGGAAACAGTGCTTCTATACTAATTGCCAGGCGCTGAGACGAATGCCGCCAAGATCGAGCGTCTATGACTTACTGTTCAAGAATTAGCCTCAGAAACAGTGGTTTTGAACATGCTGCCAATAGCTCGCCTGGGAAACATCCAGAGAAGTCCAAGATAGTGTTTTTTAGACTGGCTGCCACGAGCTGAAACGAATGCAACCAAGAGCGAGCGTCTGTGACTTACGGTTCAAGAGTTATTCACAGAAACATGGTTCTGAACTTTGCTGCCAGCCGCGAAAGCGAAAGTAACCAAGATCGAGCGTCTAGGATTTACTTGTCAATAGCTCGCCTGGGAAACAGCCAGAGAAGTCAAAGACAGTGCTTCTATACTAATTGCCAGGCGCTGAGACGAATGCCGCCAAGATCGAGCGTCTAAGACTTACGGTTCAAGAATTAGCCTCAGAAACAGTGGGAAACAGTGTTTCTATACTAATTGCCAGGCGCTGAGACGAATGCCGCCAAGATCGAGCGTCTATGACTTACGGTTCAAGAATTAGCCTCAGAAACAGTGGTTCTGAACATGCTGCCAATAGCTCACCTGGGAAAGATCCAGAGAAGTCCAAGATAGTGTTTTTTAGACTGGCTGCCACGAGCTGAAACGAATGCAGCCAAGAGCGAGCGTCTGTGACTTACGGTTCAAGAGTTATTCACAGAAACATGGTTCTGAACTTTGCTGCCAGCCGCGAAAGCGAAAGTAACCAAGATCGAGCGTCTAGGATTTACTTGTCAATAGCTCGCCTGAGAAACATCCAGAGAAGTCAAAGACAGTGCTTCTATACTAATTGCCAGGCGCTGAGACGAATGCCGCCAAGATCGAGCGTCTAAGACTTACGGTTCAAGAATTAGCCTCAGAAACAGTGGGAAACAGTGTTTCTATACTAATTGCCAGGCGCTGAGACGAATGCCGCCAAGATCAAGCGTCAAAGACTTACGGTTCAAGAATTAGCCTCAGAAACAGTGGGAAACAGTGCTTTTATACTAATTGCCAGGCGCTGAGACGAATGCCGCCAAGATCGAGCGTCTATGACTTACGGTTCAAGAATTAGCCTCAGAAACAGTGGTTCTAAACATGCTGCCAATAGCTCGCCTGGGAAACATCCAGAGAAGTCCAAGATAGTGTTTTTTAGACTGGCTGCCACGAGCTGAAACCAATGCAACCAAGAGCGAGCGTCTGTGACTTACGGTTCAAGAGTTATTCACAGAAACATGGTTCTGAACTTTGCTGCCAGCCGCGAAAGCGAAAGTAACCAAGATCGAGCGTCTAGGATTTACTTGTCAATAGCTCGCCTGGGAAACATCCAGAGAAGTCAAAGACAGTGCTTCTATACTAATTGCCAGGCGCTGAGACGAATGCCGCCAAGATCGAGCGTCTAAGACTTACGGTTCAAGAATTAGCCTCAGAAACAGTGGGAAACAGTGTTTCTATACTAATTGCCAGGCGCTGAGACGAATGCCGCCAAGATCAAGCGTCAAAGACTTACGGTTCAAGAATTAGCCTCAGAAACAGTGGGAAACAGTGCTTTTATACTAATTGCCAGGCGCTGAGACGAATGCCGCCAAGATCGAGCGTCTATGACTTACGGTTCAAGAATTAGCCTCAGAAACAGTGGTTCTGAACATGCTGCCAATAGCTCGCCTGGGAAACATCCAGAGAAGTCCAAGATAGTGTTTTTTTAGACTGGCTGCCACGAGCTGAAACGAATGCAGCCAAGAGCGAGCGTCTGTGACTTACGGTTCAAGAGTTATTCACAGAAACATGGTTCTGAACTTTGCTGCCAGCCGCGAAAGCAAAAGTAACCAAGATCGAGCGTCTAGGATTTACTTGTCAATAGCTCGCCTGGGAAACATCCAGAGAAGTCAAAGACAGTGCTTCTACACTAATTGTCAGGCGCTGAGACGAATGCCGCCAAGATCAAGCGTCTAAGACTTACGATTCAAGAATTAGCCTCAGAAACAGTGGGAAACAGTGATTCTATACTAATTGCCAGGCGCTTAGACGAATGCCGCCAAGATCGAGCGTCTATGACTTACGGTTCAAGAATTAGCCTCAGAAACAGTGGTTCTGAACATGCTGCCAATAGCTCGCCTGGGAAACATCCAGAGAAGTCCAAGATAATGTTTTTTAGACTGGCTGCCACGAGCTGAAACGAATGCAACCAAGAGCGAGCGTCTGTGACTTACGGTTCAAGAGTTATTCACAGAAACATGGTTCTGAACTTTGCTGCCAGCCGCGAAAGCGAAAATAACCAAGATCGAACGTCTAGGATTTACTTGTCAATAGCTCGCCTGGGAAACATCCAGAGAAGTCAAAGACAGTGCTTCTATACTATTTGCCAGGCGCTGAGACGAATGCCGCCAAGATCGAGCGTCTAAGACTTACGGTTCAAGAATTAGCCTCAGAAACAGTGGGAAACAGTGTTTCTATACTAATTGACAGGCGCTGAGACGAATGCCGCCAAGATCAAGCGTCAAAGACTTACGGTTCAAGAATTAGCCTCAGAAACAGTGGGAAACAGTGCTTTTATACTAATTGCCAGGCGCTGAGATGAATGCCGCCAAAATCGAGCGTCTATGACTTACGGTTCAAGAATTAGCCTCAGAAACAGTGGTTCTGAACATGCTGCCAATAGCTCACCTGGGAAACATCCAGAGAAGTCCAAGATAGTGTTTTTTAGACTGGCTGCCACGAGCTGAAACGAATGCAGCCAAGAGCGAGCGTCTGTCACTTACGGTTCAAGATTTATTCACAGAAACATGGTTCTGAACTTTGCTGCCAGCCGCGAAAGCGAAAGTAACCAAGATCGAGCGTCTAAGACTTACGGTTCAAGAATTAGCCTCAGAAACAGTGGGAAACAGTGCTTCTATACTAATTGCCAGGCGCTGAGACGAATGCCGCCAAGATCGAGCGTCTATGACTTACGGTTCAAGAATTAGCCTCAGAAACAGTGGTTTTGAACATGCTGCCAATAGCTCGCCTGGGAAACATCCAGAGAAGTCCAAGATAGTGTTTTTTAGACTGGCTGCCACGAGCTGAAACGAATGCAACCAAGAGCGAGCGTCTGTGACTTACGGTTCAAGAGTTATTCACAGAAACATGGTTCTGAACTTTGCTGCCAGCCGCGAAAGCGAAAGTAACCAAGATCGAGCGTCTAGGATTTACTTGTCAATAGCTCGCCTGGGAAACATCCAGAGAAGTCAAAGACAGTGCTTCTATACTAATTGCCAGGCGCTGAGACGAATGCCGCCAAGATCGAGCGTCTAAGACTTACGGTTCAAGAATTAGCCTCAGAAACAGTGGTTAACAGTGCTTCTATACTAATTGCCAGGCGCTGAGACGAATGCCGCCAAGAACGAGCGTCTATGACTTACGGTTCAAGAATTAGCCTCAGAAACAGTGGTTTTGAACATGCTGCCAATAGCTCGCCTGGGAAACATCCAGAGAAGTCCAAGATAGTGTTTTTTAGACTGGCTGCCACGAGCTGAAACGAATGCAACCAAGAGCGAGCGTCTGTGACTTACGGTTCAAGAGTTATTCACAGAAACATGGTTCTGAACTTTGCTGCCAGCCGCGAAAGCGAAAGTAACCAAGATCGAGCGTCTAGGATTTACTTGTCAATAGCTCGCCTGGGAAACATCCAGAGAAGTCAAAGACAGTGCTTCTATACTAATTGCCAGGCGCTGAGACGAATGCCGCCAAGATCGAGCGTCTAAGACTTACGGTTCAAGAATTAGCCTCAGAAACAGTGGGAAACAGTGCTTCTATACTAATTGCCAGGCGCTGAGACGAATGCCGCCAAGAACGAGCGTCTATGACTTACGGTTCAAGAATTAGCCTCAGAAACAGTGGTTTTGAACATGCTGCCAATAGCTCGCCTGGGAAACATCCAGAGAAGTCCAAGATAGTGTTTTTTAGACTGGCTGCCACGAGCTGAAACGAATGCAACCAAGAGCGAGCGTCTGTGACTTACGGTTCAAGAGTTATTCACAGAAACATGGTTCTGAACTTTGCTGCCAGCCGCGAAAGCGAAAGTAACCAAGATCGAGCGTCTAGGATTTACTTGTCAATAGCTCGCCTGGGAAACATCCAGAGAAGTCAAAGACAGTGCTTCTATACTAATTGCCAGGCGCTGAGACGAATGCCGCCAAGATCGAGCGTCTAAGACTTACGGTTCAAGAATTAGCCTCAGAAACAGTGGGAAACAGTGCTTCTATACTAATTGCCAGGCGCTGAGACGAATGCCGCCAAGAACGAGCGTCTATGACTTACGGTTCAAGAATTAGCCTCAGAAACAGTGGTTTTGAACATGCTGCCAATAGCTCGCCTGGGAAACATCCAGAGAAGTCCAAGATAGTGTTTTTTAGACTGGCTGCCACGAGCTGAAACGAATGCAACCAAGAGCGAGCGTCTGTGACTTACGGTTCAAGAGTTATTCACAGAAACATGGTTCTGAACTTTGCTGCCAGCCGCGAAAGCGAAAGTAACCAAGATCGAGCGTCTAGGATTTACTTGTCAATAGCTCGCCTGGGAAACATCCAGAGAAGTCAAAGACAGTGCTTCTATACTAATTGCCAGGCGCTGAGACGAATGCCGCCAAGATCGAGCGTCTAAGACTTACGGTTCAAGAATTAGCCTCAGAAACAGTGGGAAACAGTGCTTCTATACTAATTGCCAGGCGCTGAGACGAATGCCGCCAAGAACGAGCGTCTATGACTTACGGTTCAAGAATTAGCCTCAGAAACAGTGGTTTTGAACATGCTGCCAATAGCTCGCCTGGGAAACATCCAGAGAAGTCCAAGATAGTGTTTTTTAGACTGGCTGCCACGAGCTGAAACGAATGCAACCAAGAGCGAGCGTCTGTGACTTACGGTTCAAGAGTTATTCACAGAAACATGGTTCTGAACTTTGCTGCCAGCCGCGAAAGCGAAAGTAACCAAGATCGAGCGTCTAGGATTTACTTGTCAATAGCTCGCCTGGGAAACATCCAGAGAAGTCAAAGACAGTGCTTCTATACTAATTGCCAGGCGCTGAGACGAATGCCGCCAAGATCGAGCGTCTAAGACTTACGGTTCAAGAATTAGCCTCAGAAACAGTGGGAAACAGTGTTTCTATACTAATTGCCAGGCGCTGAGACGAATGCCGCCAAGATCAAGCGTCAAAGACTTACGGTTCAAGAATTAGCCTCAGAAACAGTGGGAAACAGTGCTTTTATACTAATTGCCAGGCGCTGAGACGAATGCCGCCAAGATCGAGCGTCTATGACTTACGGTTCAAGAATTAGCCTCAGAAACAGTGGTTCTGAACATGCTGCCAATAGCTCGCCTGGGAAACATCCAGAGAAGTCCAAGATAGTGTTTTTTTAGACTGGCTGCCACGAGCTGAAACGAATGCAGCCAAGAGCGAGCGTCTGTGACTTACGGTTCAAGAGTTATTCACAGAAACATGGTTCTGAACTTTGCTGCCAGCCGCGAAAGCAAAAGTAACCAAGATCGAGCGTCTAGGATTTACTTGTCAATAGCTCGCCTGGGAAACATCCAGAGAAGTCAAAGACAGTGCTTCTACACTAATTGCCAGGCGCTGAGACGAATGCCGCCAAGATCAAGCGTCTAAGACTTACGATTCAAGAATTAGCCTCAGAAACAGTGGGACACAGTGATTCTATACTAATTGCCAGGCGCTTAGACGAATGCCGCCAAGATCGAGCGTCTATGACTTACGGTTCAAGAATTAGCCTCAGAAACAGTGGTTCTGAACATGCTGCCAATAGCTCGCCTGGGAAACATCCAGAGAAGTCCAAGATAGTGTTTTTTTAGACTGGCTGCCACGAGCTGAAACGAATGCAGCCAAGAGCGAGCGTCTGTGACTTACGGTTCAAGAGTTATTCACAGAAACATGGTTCTGAACTTTGCTGCCAGCCGCGAAAGCAAAAGTAACCAAGATCGAGCGTCTAGGATTTACTTGTCAATAGCTCGCCTGGGAAACATCCAGAGAAGTCAAAGACAGTGCTTCTACACTAATTGTCAGGCGCTGAGACGAATGCCGCCAAGATCAAGCGTCTAAGACTTACGATTCAAGAATTCCCTCAGAAACAGTGGGAAACAGTGATTCTATACTAATTGCCAGGCGCTTAGACGAATGCCGCCAAGATCGAGCGTCTATGACTTACGGTTCAAGAATTAGCCTCAGAAACAGTGGTTCTGAACATGCTGCCAATAGCTCGCCTGGGAAACATCCAGAGAAGTCCAAGATAATGTTTTTTAGACTGGCTGCCACGAGCTGAAACGAATGCAACCAAGAGCGAGCGTCTGTGACTTACGGTTCAAGAGTTATTCACAGAAACATGGTTCTGAACTTTGCTGCCAGCCGCGAAAGCGAAAATAACCAAGATCGAGCGTCTAGGATTTACTTGTCAATAGCTCGCCTGGGAAACATCCAGAGAAGTCAAAGACAGTGCTTCTATACTATTTGCCAGGCGCTGAGACGAATGCCGCCAAGATCGAGCGTCTAAGACTTACGGTTCAAGAATTAGCCTCAGAAACAGTGGGAAACAGTGTTTCTATACTAATTGACAGGCGCTGAGACGAATGCCGCCAAGATCAAGCGTCAAAGACTTACGGTTCAAGAATTAGCCTCAGAAACAGTGGGAAACAGTGCTTTTATACTAATTGCCAGGCGCTGAGATGAATGCCGCCAAAATCGAGCGTCTATGACTTACGGTTCAAGAATTAGCCTCAGAAACAGTGGTTCTGAACATGCTGCCAATAGCTCACCTGGGAAACATCCAGAGAAGTCCAAGATAGTGTTTTTTAGACTGGCTGCCACGAGCTGAAACGAATGCAGCCAAGAGCGAGCATCTGTCACTTACGGTTCAAGATTTATTCACAGAAACATGGTTCTGAACTTTGCTGCCAGCCGCGAAAGCGAAAGTAACCAAGATCGAGCGTCTAAGACTTACGGTTCAAGAATTAGCCTCAGAAACAGTGGGAAACAGTGCTTCTATACTAATTGCCAGGCGCTGAGACGAATGCCGCCAAGATCGAGCGTCTATGACTTACGGTTCAAGAATTAGCCTCAGAAACAGTGGTTTTGAACATGATGCCAATAGCTCGCCTGGGAAACATCCAGAGAAGTCCAAGATAGTGTTTTTTAGACTGGCTGCCACGAGCTGAAACGAATGCAACCAAGAGCGAGCGTCTGTGACTTACGGTTCAAGAGTTATTCACAGAAACATGGTTCTGAACTTTGCTGCCAGCCGCGAAAGCGAAAGTAACCAAGATCGAGCGTCTAGGATTTACTTGTCAATAGCTCGCCTGGGAAACATCCAGAGAAGTCAAAGACAGTGCTTCTATACTAATTGCCAGGCGCTGAGACGAATGCCGCCAAGATCGAGCGTCTAAGACTTACGGTTCAAGAATTAGCCTCAGAAACAGTGGGAAACAGTGCTTCTATACTAATTGCCAGGCGCTGAGACGAATGCCGCCAAGAACGAGCGTCTATGACTTACGGTTCAAGAATTAGCCTCAGAAACAGTGGTTTTGAACATGCTGCCAATAGCTCGCCTGGGAAACATCCAGAGAAGTCCAAGATAGTGTTTTTTAGACTGGCTGCCACGAGCTGAAACGAATGCAACCAAGAGCGAGCGTCTGTGACTTACGGTTCAAGAGTTATTCACAGAAACATGGTTCTGAACTTTGCTGCCAGCCGCGAAAGCGAAAGTAACCAAGATCGAGCGTCTAGGATTTACTTGTCAATAGCTCGCCTGGGAAACATCCAGAGAAGTCAAAGACAGTGCTTCTATACTAATTGCCAGGCGCTGAGACGAATGCCGCCAAGATCGAGCGTCTAAGACTTACGGTTCAAGAATTAGCCTCAGAAACAGTGGGAAACAGTGCTTCTATACTAATTGCCAGGCGCTGAGACGAATGCCGCCAAGAACGAGCGTCTATGACTTACGGTTCAAGAATTAGCCTCAGAAACAGTGGTTTTGAACATGCTGCCAATAGCTCGCCTGGGAAACATCCAGAGAAGTCCAAGATAGTGTTTTTTAGACTGGCTGCCACGAGCTGAAACGAATGCAACCAAGAGCGAGCGTCTGTGACTTACGGTTCAAGAGTTATTCACAGAAACATGGTTCTGAACTTTGCTGCCAGCCGCGAAAGCGAAAGTAACCAAGATCGAGCGTCTAGGATTTACTTGTCAATAGCTCGCCTGGGAAACATCCAGAGAAGTCAAAGACAGTGCTTCTATACTAATTGCCAGGCGCTGAGACGAATGCCGCCAAGATCGAGCGTCTAAGACTTACGGTTCAAGAATTAGCCTCAGAAACAGTGGGAAACAGTGTTTCTATACTAATTGCCAGGCGCTGAGACGAATGCCGCCAAGATCAAGCGTTAAAGACTTACGGTTCAAGAATTAGCCTCAGAAACAGTGGGAAACAGTGCTTTTATACTAATTGCCAGGCGCTGAGACGAATGCCGCCAAGATCGAGCGTCTATGACTTACGGTTCAAGAATTAGCCTCAGAAACAGTGGTTCTGAACATGCTGCCAATAGCTCGCCTGGGAAACATCCAGAGAAGTCCAAGATAGTGTTTTTTTAGACTGGCTGCCACGAGCTGAAACGAATGCAGCCAAGAGCGAGCGTCTGTGACTTACGGTTCAAGAGTTATTCACAGAAACATGGTTCTGAACTTTGCTGCCAGCCGCGAAAGCAAAAGTAACCAAGATCGAGCGTCTAGGATTTACTTGTCAATAGCTCGCCTGGGAAACATCCAGAGAAGTCAAAGACAGTGCTTCTACACTAATTGCCAGGCGCTGAGACGAATGCCGCCAAGATCAAGCGTCTAAGACTTACGATTCAAGAATTAGCCTCAGAAACAGTGGGAAACAGTGATTCTATACTAATTGCCAGGCGCTTAGACGAATGCCGCCAAGATCGAGCGTCTATGACTTACGGTTCAAGAATTAGCCTCAGAAACAGTGGTTCTGAACATGCTGCCAATAGCTCGCCTGGGAAACATCCAGAGAAGTCCAAGATAATGTTTTTTAGACTGGCTGCCACGAGCTGAAACGAATGCAACCAAGAGCGAGCGTCTGTGACTTACGGTTCAAGAGTTATTCACAGAAACATGGTTCTGAACTTTGCTGCCAGCCGCGAAAGCGAAAATAACCAAGATCGAGCGTCTAGGATTTACTTGTCAATAGCTCGCCTGGGAAACATCCAGAGAAGTCAAAGACAGTGCTTCTATACTATTTGCCAGGCGCTGAGACGAATGCCGCCAAGATCGAGCGTCTAAGACTTACGGTTCAAGAATTAGCCTCAGAAACAGTGGGAAACAGTGTTTCTATACTAATTGACAGGCGCTGAGACGAATGCCGCCAAGATCAAGCGTCAAAGACTTACGGTTCAAGAATTAGCCTCAGAAACAGTGGGAAACAGTGCTTTTATACTAATTGCCAGGCGCTGAGACGAATGCCGCCAAAATCGAGCGTCTATGACTTACGGTTCAAGAATTAGCCTCAGAAACAGTGGTTCTGAACATGCTGCCAATAGCTCACCTGGGAAACATCCAGAGAAGTCCAAGATAGTGTTTTTTAGACTGGCTGCCACGAGCTGAAACGAATGCAGCCAAGAGCGAGCGTCTGTCACTTACGGTTCAAGATTTATTCACAGAAACATGGTTCTGAACTTTGCTGCCAGCCGCGAAAGCGAAAGTAACCAAGATCGAGCGTCTAAGACTTACGGTTCAAGAATTAGCCTCAGAAACAGTGGGAAACAGTGCTTCTATACTAATTGCCAGGCGCTGAGACGAATGCCGCCAAGATCGAGCGTATATGACTTACGGTTCAAGAATTAGCCTCAGAAACAGTGGTTTTGAACATGCTGCCAATAGCTCGCCTGGGAAACATCCAGAGAAGTCCAAGATAGTGTTTTTTAGACTGGCTGCCACGAGCTGAAACGAATGCAACCAAGAGCGAGCGTCTGTGACTTACGGTTCAAGAGTTATTCACAGAAACATGGTTCTGAACTTTGCTGCCAGCCGCGAAAGCGAAAGTAACCAAGATCGAGCGTCTAGGATTTACTTGTCAATAGCTCGCCTGGGAAACATCCAGAGAAGTCAAAGACAGTGCTTCTATACTAATTGCCAGGCGCTGAGACGAATGCCGCCAAGATCGAGCGTCTAAAACTTACGGTTCAAGAATTAGCCTCAGAAACAGTGGGAAACAGTGCTTCTATACTAATTGCCAGGCGCTGAGACGAATGCCGCCAAGATCGAGCGTCTATGACTTACGGTTCAAGAATTAGCCTCAGAAACAGTGGTTTTGAACATGCTGCCAATAGCTCGCCTGGGAAACATCCAGAGAAGTCCAAGATAGTGTTTTTTAGACTGGCTGCCACGAGCTGAAACGAATGCAACCAAGAGCGAGCGTCTGTGACTTACGGTTCAAGAGTTATTCACAGAAACATGGTTCTGAACTTTGCTGCCAGCCGCGAAAGCGAAAGTAACCAAGATCGAGCGTCTAGGATTTACTTGTCAATAGCTCGCCTGGGAAACATCCAGAGAAGTCAAAGACAGTGCTTCTATACTAATTGCCAGGCGCTGAGACGAATGCCGCCAAGATCGAGCGTCTAAGACTTACGGTTCAAGAATTAGCCTCAGAAACAGTGGGAAACAGTGTTTCTATACTAATTGCCAGGCGCTGAGACGAATGCCGCCAAGATCAAGCGTCAAAGACTTACGGTTCAAGAATTAGCCTCAGAAACAGTGGGAAACAGTGCTTCTATACTAATTGCCAGGCGCTGAGACGAATGCCGCCAAGATCGAGCGTCTATGACTTACGGTTCAAGAATTAGCCTCAGAAACAGTGGTTTTGAACATGCTGCCAATAGCTCGCCTGGGAAACATCCAGAGAAGTCCAAGATAGTGTTTTTTAGACTGGCTGCCACGAGCTGAAACGAATGCAACCAAGAGCGAGCGTCTGTGACTTACGGTTCAAGAGTTATTCACAGAAACATGGTTCTGAACTTTGCTGCCAGCCGCGAAAGCGAAAGTAACCAAGATCGAGCGTCTAGGATTTACTTGTCAATAGCTCGCCTGGGAAACATCCAGAGAAGTCAAAGACAGTGCTTCTATACTAATTGCCAGGCGCTGAGACGAATGCCGCCAAGATCGAGCGTCTAAGACTTACGGTTCAAGAATTAGCCTCAGAAACAGTGGGAAACAGTGCTTCTATACTAATTGCCAGGCGCTGAGACGAATGCCGCCAAGAACGAGCGTCTATGACTTACGGTTCAAGAATTAGCCTCAGAAACAGTGGTTTTGAACATGCTGCCAATAGCTCGCCTGGGAAACATCCAGAGAAGTCCAAGATAGTGTTTTTTAGACTGGCTGCCACGAGCTGAAACGAATGCAACCAAGAGCGAGCGTCTGTGACTTACGGTTCAAGAGTTATTCACAGAAACATGGTTCTGAACTTTGCTGCCAGCCGCGAAAGCGAAAGTAACCAAGATCGAGCGTCTAGGATTTACTTGTCAATAGCTCGCCTGGGAAACATCCAGAGAAGTCAAAGACAGTGCTTCTATACTAATTGCCAGGCGCTGAGACGAATGCCGCCAAGATCGAGCGTCTAAGACTTACGGTTCAAGAATTAGCCTCAGAAACAGTGGGAAACAGTGTTTCTATACTAATTGCCAGGCGCTGAGACGAATGCCGCCAAGATCAAGCGTCAAAGACTTACGGTTCAAGAATTAGCCTCAGAAACAGTGGGAAACAGTGCTTTTATACTAATTGCCAGGCGCTGAGACGAATGCCGCCAAGATCGAGCGTCTATGACTTACGGTTCAAGAATTAGCCTCAGAAACAGTGGTTCTGAACATGCTGCCAATAGCTCGCCTGGGAAACATCCAGAGAAGTCCAAGATAGTGTTTTTTAGACTGGCTGCCACGAGCTGAAACGAATGCAGCCAAGAGCGAGCGTCTGTGACTTACGGTTCAAGAGTTATTCACAGAAACATGGTTCTGAACTGTGCTGCCAGCCGCGAAAGCAAAAGTAACCAAGATCGAGCGTCTAGGATTTACTTGTCAATAGCTCGCCTGGGAAACATCCAGAGAAGTCAAAGACAGTGCTTCTACACTAATTGCCAGGCGCTGAGACGAATGCCGCCAAGATCAAGCGTCTAAGACTTACGATTCAAGAATTAGCCTCAGAAACAGTGGGAAACAGTGCTTTTATACTAATTGCCAGGCGCTGAGACGAATGCCGCCAAAATCGAGCGTCTATGACTTACGGTTCAAGAATTAGCCTCAGAAACAGTGGTTCTGAACATGCTGCCAATAGCTCACCTGGGAAACATCCAGAGAAGTCCAAGATAGTGTTTTTTAGACTGGCTGCCACGAGCTGAAACGAATGCAGCCAAGAGCGAGCGTCTGTCACTTACGGTTCAAGATTTATTCACAGAAACATGGTTCTGAACTTTGCTGCCAGCCGCGAAAGCGAAAGTAACCAAGATCGAGCGTCTAAGACTTACGGTTCAAGAATTAGCCTCAGAAACAGTGGGAAACAGTGCTTCTATACTAATTGCCAGGCGCTGAGACGAATGCCGCCAAGATCGAGCGTCTATGACTTACGGTTCAAGAATTAGCCTCAGAAACAGTGGTTTTGAACATGCTGCCAATAGCTCGCCTGGGAAACATCCAGAGAAGTCCAAGATAGTGTTTTTTAGACTGGCTGCCACGAGCTGAAACGAATGCAACCAAGAGCGAGCGTCTGTGACTTACGGTTCAAGAGTTATTCACAGAAACATTGTTCTGAACTTTGCTGCCAGCCGCGAAAGCGAAAGTAACCAAGATCGAGCGTCTAGGATTTACTTGTCAATAGCTCGCCTGGGAAACATCCAGAGAAGTCAAAGACAGTGCTTCTATACTAATTGCCAGGCGCTGAGACGAATGCCGCCAAGATCGAGCGTCTAAGACTTACGGTTCAAGAATTAGCCTCAGAAACAGTGGGAAACAGTGCTTCTATACTAATTGCCAGGCGCTGAGACGAATGCCGCCAAGATCGAGCGTCTATGACTTACGGTTCAAGAATTAGCCTCAGAAACAGTGGTTTTGAACATGCTGCCAATAGCTCGCCTGGGAAACATCCAGAGAAGTCCAAGATAGTGTTTTTTAGACTGGCTGCCACGAGCTGAAACGAATGCAACCAAGAGCGAGCGTCTGTGACTTACGGTTCAAGAGTTATTCACAGAAACATGGTTCTGAACTTTGCTGCCAGCCGCGAAAGCGAAAGTAACCAAGATCGAGCGTCTAGGATTTACTTGTCAATAGCTCGCCTAGGAAACATCCAGAGAAGTCAAAGACAGTGCTTCTATACTAATTGCCAGGCGCTGAGACGAATGCCGCCAAGATCGAGCGTCTAAGACTTACGGTTCAAGAATTAGCCTCAGAAACAGTGGGAAACAGTGTTTCTATACTAATTGCCAGGCGCTGAGACGAATGCCGCCAAGATCAAGCGTCAAAGACTTACGGTTCAAGAATTAGCCTCAGAAACAGTGGGAAACAGTGCTTTTATACTAATTGCCAGGCGCTGAGACGAATGCCGCCAAGATCGAGCGTCTATGACTTACGGTTCAAGAATTAGCCTCAGAAACAGTGGTTCTGAACATGCTGCCAATAGCTCGCCTGGGAAACATCCAGAGAAGTCCAAGATAGTGTTTTTTTAGACTGGCTGCCACGAGCTGAAACGAATGCAGCCAAGAGCGAGCGTCTGTGACTTACGGTTCAAGAGTTATTCACAGAAACATGGTTCTGAACTTTGCTGCCAGCCGCGAAAGCAAAAGTAACCAAGATCGAGCGTCTAGGATTTACTTGTCAATAGCTCGCCTGGGAAACATCCAGAGAAGTCAAAGACAGTGCTTCTATACTAATTGCCAGGCGCTGAGACAAATGCCGCCAAGATCGAGCGTCTATGACTTACGGTTCTAGAATTAGCCTCAGAAACAGTGGTTCTGAACATGCTGCCAATAGCTCGCCTGGGAAACATCCAGAGAAGTCCAAGATAGTGTTTTTTAGACTGGCTGCCACGAGCTGAAACGAATGCAGCCAAGAGCGAGCGTCTGTGACTTACGGTTCAAGAGTTATTCACAGAAACGTGGTTCTGAACTTTGCTGCCAGCCGCGAAAGCGAAAGTAACCAAGATCGAGCGTCTAGGATTTACTTGTCAATAGCTCGCCTGAGAAACATCCAGAGAAGTCAAAGACAGTGCTTCTATACTAATTGCCAGGCGCTGAGACGAATGCCGCCAAGATCGAGCGTCTATGACTTACGGTTCAAGAATTAGCCTCAGAAACAGTGGTTCTAAACATGCTGCCAATAGCTCGCCTGGGAAACATCCAGAGAAGTCCAAGATAATGTTTTTTAGACTGGCTGCCACGAGCTGAAACGAATGCAACCAAGAGCGA
>NW_027463231.1:0-32108 GCF_050947455.1 Rhinoderma darwinii | reverse complement strand
GTATATGACACTTAAATCCAATGTGCATAATAATTTTGAACACGGTGTAATCCTTTTTGTTCTGTAACACAGAAGGTTTTACTAGAGAAACGCAGCTCAATATTTATTGCTCTCATTCTGCAGTTTTTAGAAATATCCCACATGTGGAACTAATGTACCAATTCACTGAAACACAGACCTCTGAAGCAAAGGAGCACCTAGAGGATTTGGGTGGCGTTCTTTTTATTCGAATATATTTTAGGCACCATGTCCAGTTTGAAGAGATCTTGTGATACCAAAACAGTGACAACACCCCCCAAAAAGACACCATTTGGCAAACTACACCCCTCAATGAATTTATCAAGGTGTATAGTGAGCATTTTAACCTCACAGTTTTCTTTGCGGAATATAGTGGAATGAAGCCGTGAAAATGAAAATCTACATTTTTCCAATAAAACGTAGAAATTTTCAATTTGTATAAGGCATAAAGGAGAAAAAACTCCCCAACATTTGAAAAGCAATTTCTCCCGATTACGGAAATACCCCATATGTGGTGATAAACTGCTGTTTAGACACACGGTAGGGAGTAGAAAGGAAGGAGCACCATTTGGCTTTTTGAGCTTAAGTTTTGCTGCAATGATTTTCGGGTGCCATGTCGCATTAGCAAAGCCCCTGAGGGAACAAATCAGTGGAAACCCCCAAAAAGACACCATTTGGCAAACTACACCCCTCAAGGAATTTATCAAGGGGGATAGTAAGTATTTTGACCCCACAGTTTTTTTTCTGAATTTAGTGGAATGAAGCCGTGAAAATGAAAACCTAAATTTTTTCCAATAAAAAAATGTTACATTTTTAGAAGGCATAAAGGAGTAAAAGCTTCCCAACATTTGAAAAGCAATTTCTCCCGGTTACGGAAATACCCAATATGTAGTGATAAACTGCTGTTTAGACACAAGGAAGCTCAGAAAGGAAGGTGCACGATTTGGCTTTTTGAGCTCAAGTTTTCTGCAATGATTTTCCCGTGCCATGTCGCATTAGCAAAGCCCCTAAGTGACCAAATCAGTGGAAAACCCCCAAAAGTGACACCATTTGGGAAACTAAACCCTTCAAGAAATTTATTGAGGGGTATAGTGAGCATTTTGACCCCACAGGCTTTTTGCTGACTTTAGTGAAATTAGGCAGTGAAAATGAAAATCAACATTTTTTCTAATAAAATGTCGACATTTTCAATTTTTAGAAGGCATAAAGGAGAAAAAGCTCCCCTTCATTTGAAAACCAATTTCTCCCGATTACGGAAATACCCCATATGTGGTGATAAACTGCTGTTTGGACACACGGTAGGGAGTAGAAAGGAAGGAGCACCATTTGGCTTTTTGAGCTTAAGTTTTGCTGCAATGATTTTCGGGTGCCATGTCGCATTAGCAAAGCCCCTGAGGGAACAAATCAGTGGAAACCCCCAAAAAGACACCATTTGGCAAACTACACCCCTCAAGGAATTTATCAAGGGGGATAGTAAGTATTTTGACCCCACAGTTTTTTTTCTGAATTTAGTGGAATGAAGCCGTGAAAATGAAAACCTAAATTTTTTCCAATAAAAAAAATGTTACATTTTTAGAAGGCATAAAGGAGAAAAAGCTTCCCAACATTTGAAAAGCAATTTCTCCCGGTTACGGCAATACCCAATATTTAGTGATAAACTGCTGTTTAGACACAAGGAAGCTCAGAAAGGAAGGTGCACGATTTGGCTTTTTGAGCTCAAGTTTTCTGCAATGATTTTCCCGTGCCATGTCGCATTAGCAAAGCCCCTAAGTGACCAAATCAGTGGAAAACCCGCAAAAGTGACACCATTTGGGAAACTAAACCCTTCAAGAAATTTATTGAGGGGTATAGTGAGCATTTTGACCCCACAGGCTTTTTGCTGACTTTAGTGAAATTAGGCAGTGAAAATGAAAATCAACATTTTTTCTAATAAAATGTCGACATTTTCAATTTTTAGAAGGCATAAAGGAGAAAAAGCTCCCCTTCATTTGAAAACCAATTTCTCCCGATTACAGCAATACCCCATAAGTGGTCATAAACTGCTGTTTGGACACACGGAGGGGTCAAAAGGGAAGGTTCACCATTTGGAGCTCAAATTTAGCTTGAATGGTTTTCGGGTGACATGTCACGTTTGAAAAGTGCCTGCGGGACCAAAATAGTAGGAAACCCCCAAAAGTTACCCCTTTTGGGAAACTACACCCCTTAAGGAATCTATCTAGGGGTATAGTAAGCTTTTAGACCCCACTGCTCTTTTGCATAATTTATTGGAATTAGGCCGTAAAAATGAATATCGACATTTTTTCCACTAAAAAGTTGAATATTTTTATTTCCTCAGGAATAAAAGGAGAAAAAGCCCCCCAATATTTGTAAAGCAATTTCTACACAGTACGTAAATACCCCACATCGGGTCATAAACTGCTGTTTGGACAAACGACAGTGCTCAGAAAGGCAGGAGCGCTATTCGGCATGCAGATTTTGCTGGATTCGTTTTTGGGCGCCATGTCGCATTTGCAAAACCCTAAGGTTCCAGAATACAGTGGAAGTCCCAAGAAGTGACCCTATTTTGGAAAGTACACCCCTCAAAGCATTTAACATTTGCCTGGGCATATGACAGGGCTCAGAAGTGAAGAGCGACATGCGCACTTGAGGTCTATTTTGCTGATTTTTGGACCATAATTGCAGGTCTCCGACGTCAAATAGTAAAACAAACCCTCAAGTAGTGACCCACATTTTGGAATCTACACCTCTTTAGGCATTTTAAGGGGTGTAGTAAGCATTTTGCCCCCACAGGTGTTTTTCAATTAATAATTAATGCTTAGCGGATGGATGGTGCAAAGTGAAAATCGCAATTTTACGCCAATATGCCAGTTTAGTGCATAAATTGTTGTGCCCAGTATGTGCCACCGAAGACTAATACTTCATAAACTGCTAAGCTGGTTCTCCCGGGTATGCCGATGCCATATATGTGGACGTGATCTGCTGTTTGTGCACACTGAAGAGAGGGAGCGCCATTTGGCTTTTGGAGCACAGATTTTGCTTGGTAGTTATTCTGTGTGGGGTTTTGCTGGTATTTCAGTTTATAATGTGGGGGCATATGTAAGCTGTGCGGAGTACATCAGGGTATAATAAGAGGATATAATAATGCTGTAAATAAATAATATTTCAGAGATATGTGGCCAATGGTGCTCAAACTTATCCGCTTTTGGACACTGCACATTTTGTGTCGCCATATTCTGAGAGCCAGAACTTTTTTATTTTTCAGTCCAAAAAGCTGTGTAAGGGCTTGTTTATTGCGGGAAGGGTTGTAGTTTTTATTTGTACTATTTTGGGGTACATGGGACTTTTATTCCATGTATTGTGAGGGGTGGTAATAAAAAAAATAGCGATTATGGCATTGTTTTTTTATTGTTTTTTTTTTGCGGTGTTCACCGTGCTAGAAAAATAACATTACAGTTTTAAAGATTCGGTGATACCAAATATGTGTACTTTTTTAACGTTTTAATTTTTTTCCTGTAATAAAAGGCTTATTATAGGAAAAAAGTCAGTGTTTGTTTTTATTAACTTGAAACTTTTGTTTTTACACTTATATTCAACTTTTTTCAACTTTTTTTTTTGTCCCACTAGGGGACTTGAGGGCTTACACCTCTGATCTTTACTTTAACCCCTTCCCTCTTTGGCCACTTTTGACCTTCCTGACAGAGCCTCATTTTTCAAATCTGACATGTTTCACTTTATGTGGTAGTAACTCCGGAATGCTTTTACCTATCCAAGCGATTCTGAGATTGTTTTCTCGTGACACATTGGACTTTATGTTACTGGCAAAATTTGCCCGATACATTCAGTATTTAATTGTGAAAAACACCAAAATTTAGCGAAAAATTGCAAAAATTAGCATTTTTCTCAATTTAAATGTATCTGCTTGTAAGACAGGCAGTTATAACACACAAAAATGTTGCTAACTAACATCCCCCATATGTCTACTTTAGATTGGCATCGTTTTTTGAACATCATTTTATTTTTCTAGGACGTTACAAGGCTTAGAACTTTAGCAGCAATTTCTCACATTTTCAAGAAAATTTAAAAATGCTATTTTTACAGGGGCCAGTTCAGTTGTGAAGTGGCTTTGAGTTCCTTAGATATTAGAAACCCCCAATAAGTCACCCCATTTTAAAAACTGCACCCCTCAAAGTATTCAAAACAGCATTTAGAAAGTTTCTTAACCCTTTAGACATTGCGCAGGAATTAAGGCAAAGTAGAGGTGAAATTTACAAAGTTCATTATTTTTTTCCAGAAATTCATTTTGAATCCATTTTTTTTGTACCACAGAAGGTTTTACCCAAGAAAGGCCACTCAATATTTATTGCCCAGGTTCTGCAGTTTTAGGAAATATCCCACATATGGCCGTAGCGTGCTATTGGACTGAAGCACCGGCCTCAGAAGCAAAGGAGCACCTGGTGGATTTTGGGCCTCCTTTTTATTAGAATATATTTTAGGCACCATATCAGCTTTGAACAGGTCTTGTGGAACTAAAACAGTGGAAACCCCCCAAAAGTGATCCCATTTGGGAAACTACACCCCTCAAGGAATTTATTTAGGGGTGTAGCAAGAGTTTTGACCGGCCAGTTTTTTTGCAAATATTTTTGGAACTAGGCCATGAAAATGAAAATCTACATTTTTTCAAATTACATGTAGGTTTAGCTAATTTTTTTTCATTTCCAAAAGAACTAAAGTAGAAAAAGCACCACAACATTTGTAGAGCAATTTCTCCCGAGTAAAACAATACCCCACATGTGGTCATAAACGGTTGTTTGGACACACGGCAGGGCTTAGAATGGAAAGAGCGCCATTTGGCTCTTGGAGCTCAAATTTAGCAGGAATGGTTTGCGGAGGCCATGTCACATTTACGAAGCCCCTGAGGGGACAAAACAGTGGAAACCCCCAACAAGTGACCCCATTTTGTAAACTATACCCCTTGAGGAAATTATCTAGGGGTATAGTGAGCATTTTGACCCCACAGATTTCTTGCAGAAATTTTTGGAAGTAGGCTGTGAAAATGAAAATCTACATTTTTTCAAATAAAATTTAGGTTTAGCTAATTTTTTTTCATTTCCACAAGGACTAAAGGAGAAAAAGCACCGTAAAATTTGTAAAGAAATTTCTCCCGAGTAAAACAGTACCCCACATGTGGTAATAAACGGTTGTTTGGACACACGGCGAGGCTGAGAAGGGAAAGAGCGCCATTTGGCTTTTGGAACTCAAATTTAGCAGGAATGGTTTGCGGAGGCCATGTCGCATTTGCAAAGCCCCTGAGGGGACAAAACAGTGGAAACCCCCAACAAGTGACCCCATTTTGGAAACTACACCCCATGAGGAAATTATCTAGGGGTACAGTGAGCAGTTTGACCCCACAGGTGTTTTACAGAACTTATTGGAAATAGGGCGTAAAAATGAAAATGTAAATTTTTTCAAAGAAAATGTAGGTTTAGGTATTTTTTTTTCATTTCCACAAGGACTAAAGGAGAAAAAGCACCATAAAATTTGTAAAGCAACTTCTCCCGAGTAAAACAATACCCCACATGTGGTCACAAACATCTGTTTGGACACACGGTAGGGCTCAGAATGGAACTAGCACCATTTGGATTTTGGAATGGTTTCTGGGCGCCATGTCACATTTGCTGAGCCCCTGTAGTACTAGTACAGTGGAAACACCCCAAAAGTGACTCCATTTGGGAAACTGCACCCCCTGAGGAATCATCTAGGGGTATAGTGAAAATTTTGATCCCAAAGGTTTTTTGCTGAATTAATTAGAATTAAGCCATGAAAATGAAAAATAATTTTTTTTCCAACAAGATGTAGTTTTAGATCAACATTTTTCATTTTTACAAGGAATAGAGAAGAAAAAGCACCCCAACATTTGTAAAGTAATTTCTCCCGAGTACGGTAACACCCCATATGTGGTTATAAGCAGCTGTTTACATACATGGGAACATTCAGAAGAAAAGGAGCGGTATTTATCTTTTGGAGCGTAGATTTTGCTGGAATGGGTTGCGGATGCCATGTTGCATTTGCAAAACCGCTGATGTACCAAACAAAAGTGACCCCATTTTAGAAACGACACCCCTAAAGGCATTTATCAAGGGGTCTAGTGAGAATTTAGACTCCACAGGTGTTTTTCAGAAATGAATACGCAGTGGATTGTGCAAAGTGAAAATAGCAATTTCTCCACTGATCTGCCTATTCACTGCACAATATGTTGTGTCCCTAGAGAATCTTACCCCATAAATTGTTAAGCGGGTTCTCCCGGGTATGGTAATGCCTTACTTGTGGCCATAAATAGCTGTTTGGGCACACTGTAGGGCTAAGAAGGGAAAGACCGCCATTTTGAGCATGGATTTTGCTTGGTAATAGTTCTGTTTGGGGTTTTGCTGGTATTTCCGTTTATAATGTGGTGGCATATGTAATCTGTGCGGAGTATATCAGGGGTATATGTAATCTGTGCGGAGTACATCAGGGTATATGTAATCTGTGCGGAGTATATCAGGGGTATATGTAATCTGTGCGGAGTACATCAGGGTATATGTAATCTGTGCGGAGTACATCAGGGTATATGTAATCTGTGCGGAGTATATCAGGGTATATGTAATCTGTGCGGAGTATATCAGGGTATATGTAATCTGTGCGGAGTACATCAGGGTATATGTAATCTGTGCGGAGTACATCAGGATATATGTAATCTGTGCGGAGTACATCAGGATATATGTAATCTGTGCGGAGTACATCAGGGTATATGTAAGCTGTGCGGAGTACATCAGGGTATATGTAATCTGTGCGGAGAACATCAGGGTATATGTAATCTGTGCGGAGTATATCAGGGTATATGTAATCTGTGCGGAGTATATCAGGGGTATATGTAATCTGTGCGGAGTACATCAGGGCATAATAAGAGGGTATAATAATGGGGTAAATAATACAATTATCCATAGATGTGTGCTACGCTGTGAAGCGATCCGTTATGCGCAGGCCGGTGTCACACTGATAAACAGTTTTCTTTCTTATCCCCCTTTTGTAACGCTCTGCACCTTTTGGGGACTTTTTCTCCTTCGTAGTTTGGGAAATATTACTGGGAAAGTTTTGCGCTGGTATAATACGGACGCCCTCGCTTCCAGAGGATGTGCTATGTCCCTTACCTTCCTAGTTCCTAAATACTAGGGCCCTGAAACTGAAGGAATGTTCCCCTCCGGCCTGCGCATTGAGATGTTTTTCATCACCGCATTACTAGTGCCGTAACTTTTTTATTTTTCAGTTGATTGAGCGGTGTGCGGGCTTGTTTTTTGCGAGACGGGCTGTAGATTTTATTGGTACCATTTTAGAACACATACGACTTTTTGATCACTTTTTATTTCATTTTTTGGTAAAGGAAATTACCAAAAACAAGCAATTCAGGAATAGTTTTTTATTGTTTTTTTTATCGGCATCCACAGTGCGCCCTAAATTACATGTTAGCTTTATTCTGCGGGTCGATACGATTACGGCGATACCAAATTTATATTGTTTTTTTTTATGTATTGCAGCTTTTGCACAATAAAATCACTTTTTTCATAAAATCATTTGTTTTCTGTGTCGCCATATTCTAAGACCCATAACTTTTTTATTTTTGCGTGCACGAAACGGTGTCAGGGATTATTTTTTGCGGGACGCATTGTCATTTTTATTAGTACTATTTTGGAGTAAATGTGACTTTTTGGTCACTTTTTATAGCATTTTTTGGAAGGAGATGTGACCTAAAAACAAAGATTCTGGCGCTGTTTTTCATGTTTTTTTTTTACCGCGTTCACCGTGCGGGATAAATTACATAACAGTTTTGTAGTTTGGGTCGTTACGGACGTGGCGATACCAATTATGTATAGTTTTTTTGATTTTTACGGTTTTTCCCATAATAAAAGACTTACTATGGGAAAAAAGTCAGTTTAGCTTTATTTTTATTTGAAATGTGTGTGTTTTTATTGTTTTACCACATTTTTATTAACTTTTTTTTACTTTTTTTACTTGTCCCACTAGGGGACATGAGGGCCTGATGCCCCGATCGCTACTCTAATACACTGCACTACATACGTAGTGCAGTGTATTAGCGCTGTCAGTTATTCACTGACAGCAAGCCTATGAGGACACGCCGCAGGCGGGTCCTCATCGGCTCCCGTACAAGGCAGACTCGGACGCCATTTTCTGGCGTCCGATTGCCACAGCAACCCAGCGATTGCATCACTGGGTTGCCGATCAGATGCTGCGCTCTATTGAGTGCAGCATCTGAGGGGTTAATCTGCCGGATCGGAGAATAGCTCCGGTCCTGGCAGTTACAGGAGGGTGCCAGCTGTATAATACAGCTGTCACCCCGCGGTGATAGTGCCGGCTCTGCTTCTGAGCCCGCACCATCACTGCGCCGTATATATACGGCGCTTTGCGGGAAGCACCTCCCGACAGCGCCGTATATATACGGCGGATGTCGGAAAGGGGTTAATGCATTGCACTACCCATATAGTGCAATGTATTAGAGCTGTCAGTCATTCAATAACAGCAAGCCTATTATTTCCCATCTGTGGGCGTGTCCTAATAGGCTATCGTACGTGGCAGACCAGGACGCCATTATTAGGCTTCCGGTTGCCATAGCAAGGATCACCATCGTCACGATCACATCGTGTCGATGCCAATTGCTACAAACCACTAAAATGCCACCATCGCGATCCATATAAGGGGTTAATGGCAGGCATCAGAGCTAGCTCTGTTCCCTGTCGTTACAGCACGGTGTCAGCTGTATCATACAGCTGACACCAGTGGCTGATGTCGCAGGCTCAGCTTCTGAGCCTGCTCCATCTTGTTACTGCGGCCGGACGGCTTTTAGGCTCAGACTCTGTGAGTGACCTAGCAGGTATCCGTACTAGGCAGACAGGAGGCCATTGTTAGGCTTCCGGTCTGCCAGAGCAGTCATCGGAACCTAGCAATTTCATTGCAGAGTTCCAATCTGCTTGTAAACACCATAGATGCAGCGCTCGGTTTTGAGGGCTGCATCTAAGGCGTTCATCTACCGGATCGGAGGCTAGCTCAGGTACTGGCCTTGAAGCAGTGATAGCGTTAAGGTATTACTGCTTTTAAACTGTGTCTGCAGACGTGTTGACGTGATGAAGTAATAGTAATTTGCGTAAACAGTCCACTGCCCGTGACGTAATAGCACGTCAAAGGGCGTTAATGTTAACCAGTACGCATATGAACAGAATAGATCCAGAGGACGACTCATTCTTTAACACACCTGTTAAGAATGAATATAGCAGAGGTGGCAAAAGTTTTTGGCCTATGTTTAGCAAATACACAGGGAAAAGCCGTCAAACTAGTGTTACCCAGTGGCATAACTACCGCCGTAGCAGCCGTAGCGACTGCTACGGGGCCCACGGCATGAGGTGGCCCGTGTCGCCCGCCGGCACGGGCCCCCACCATGGCCGCAGGCTCCGCTAGCAGCCGCTATGGCTGCTACAGCGGGATGCCACTGAACACTACGGCAGAGCAGAAAGGTATCTCCCCGCTCTGCCATTAAACAAAAGACGTATCACCTATCCACAGGATAGGGGATACATGTGTGATCGCTGGCATTGATAGGGAGAACAGGGGGACCGAAAGTCCCCTGAAGTTCTCCATCACAAACCTCGGACTTCCGGGGTCTGTGTCGGCAGCTCCGCAGAAATGAATGGAGCGCCGGTCGCGCTTGTGCGCATGCGTGACCAGCGCTCCTTCCATTTTTATTGAGCTGCCGACACAGACGCCGGAAGTCAGAGGTTAGTCATGGAGAACTTCAGGGGACTTTCAGTCCCCCGTTCTCCCTATCAATGCCAGCGATCACACATGTATCCCCTATCCTGTGGATAGGGGATACGTCTTTTTTTTAATGTGATAGGGGATGCATGTTATTTGTAGGACACACTATAGGTCACATTTTTTTTGGGGGGGGGGGGCTGTATGGCGTTCCCTACAGGGGGGGGCGCTGTATGGCGTTCCCTGCAGGGGGGGCTGTATGGCGTTCCCTGCAGGGGGGCGCTGTATGGCGTTCCCTGCAGGGGGGTGCTGTATGGCGTTCCCTGCAGGGGGGGGCGCTGTATGGCATTCCCTGCAGGGGGGGCGGGCGCTGTATGGCGTTCCCTGCAGGGGGGGGGGGGGCGCTGTATGGCGTTCCCTGCAGAGGGGGGGGCTGTATGGCGTTCCCTGCAGGGGGGGCTGTATGGCGTTCCCTACAGGGGGGGCTGTATGGCGTTCCCTACAGGGGGGGCTGTATGGCGTTCTCTAATGTGGGGGCTGTATGGCGTTAGCCATACAGCCCCCCCCTGTAGATAACGCCACACAGTCCCCCTTGTAGATAATGCCGCACAGTCCCCTCTTTAGATAACGCCACACAGTCCCCCCTGTAGATAACGCCATGTAATATGACTTTAAGGACAATAATTACTGACACCGGGATTATATTCGTTTTGTCTTTACTGAACATGCAGAAAATATGACAACAGTGAAAACTTGAGCTCTAGGCAAAATATAACTGGTGCTCGGTAAACAATACAGTCTCTGCTTTTTATCCGGCACTTCAATATAACACAGTCTCTTATAATCCGTAATGATTAAAATATGTTCTCTTTATCTTGTGCCTTAGGATAATAAAGTCTCTTAGCTTCCAGGTTTAGTGTAATGTGATCTTTGAGGTCCGGCAATGTAATACAATGCACTCTCTGATGATCCGGCACTTAATGCTCTATGTTACCTTATGCTCAAAAATGGCGTCTTCAGCTTCTTGCTCTAAACACTCTCCTCTTAACTCAGCCGGATCTCCTTAACTTGGAACTCCAGTAAATGCGTGTCTGATACTTCACATTACTTATGCTCTGCTGCTGGCCAGAATGCTCTTTATCTTTTACAGTTATCTGAGTCACAATGTCTTCCTTACTTGCTACAGCTCTCTCAGTCCAGTCTCTGTCTCTTCCTGTCCAGCGCTTCTCAGACCTCTCCCCCGACACTTCCTTACTAGACCTCTCTTGTATATCACTCCACACACTAAACACTGTCGATGTACTAACCTCACAGCGCCCTCTAGTGGCCGGCCACAACCTCCCATTTCTCAATGCCATACAATCCTTTTGCTGGGTTACATCTTTTCCCCCAGGTTTATCAGTTGCCGTCCCGGCAACTTGCTGTGGCGTCACAAATCCTTCAAACCTAGAAGGAAGTCTTCCAAAATTGGATCGTTGAGAATGACGTACCTGCGACAACTCTTCTTCCACAGGAGTAACATTCTCTTCTTGTACTTCACTGGTACTTTCTTGTCTCTCTGGTACTTGAACCGGCGGACTCCACCAACCTTCATCTATGGGAACGGGTGTTGCAACAGGAGGATCTCTAGTGTTTGCTTCTGGTTCACGACTTATAAATGTGCAGGGTCTCAGCATATTTCTGTGTACGGTTTTCAAAGGGCCACTACTACCCTCCGGCTTGATCACAAATACAGGAATATATGGATTGGGCTGACGCACCACCTCATACGCCAAGGTTTCCCACTTCCATTGCAGCTTTCCTGCTCTTCTTGCACCCTGATTTCGCACGATTACTCTATCACCCACTTGCAAAGGTAGTTCCTTCAATTTCTGATTTACTGTAAGATCATGAGGCCCCAGTCTCCGCGCCACTAAATTATACATTTCTTGTACCTTGCGTCGATGACCCCACATCCAGGTCTGCGGAATCCACTCTTCTTGTTCTTCCGGGATAGGCATCATTAAATTTAGGGGACATCGTCCATTTCTTCCGAACATTAACAGAAAAGGAGAATATCCAGTAGTGGCATGTACAGTGTTATTATAGATCCAGATTAATTCTGCAATGTAGTCAGGCCATCTCTCTTTTTTTTGTTTTTCCAGTGTTCGCAACAACTGCAATATGGTCCGATTCATCCTTTCACAGGCCCCGTTCCCTTGAGGGTGATACGGGGTCGTGCGGGTCTTTTTAATCTGGTACAATCTGCATAATTCTTCTATTACTCGCCCCTCAAAACAAGCTCCTTGATCAGAGTGAAGCTGTGAAGGACATCCATAGGGTAAGATGAAATGAGTCCACAATCCCTGTGCCGCAGATTCAGCCGTTTGATCTCTGGTAGGTACGGCCACTGTGAATTTGGTGAAGTGGTCTATCACAACCAATAAATATCTGTACCCTTGTAAAGACTCATCTACTGTCAAATAGTCCATCATGACCAACTGTAATGGATAATGCGTCTGTATATGGCCCACCGGGGCTTGTTGTTCAGCCGCTCTGGCCAGGGTGCAATTTCTACAGTTCTGACACACTTTCTGTGCCACTGCAAACAGCAGAGGATGATAGTAGAATTGTTGCAACCAACGGAAAGTCTTTTCAGGACCATAATGCCCCTTTTTCTCATGCATCCACTTAACCGTACTTTCTAACTCTCGCTCCGGCAACACAGCTTGCCAGACGGGTCCTTCCATGGTCGGTAGGAATACTCGGCGGTACAATATCCCTTGTTTTACTGCCAATCTATCTCGTTGGCGATATATTCTCTGTCCCACTCCAGACAATCGCAATCGCTCTCGTTGATTGGGTCGGTATCCCTCTAGCACCCATCTTCTTACAGTCCGAATTTGAATATCTTGCAACTGCTGTTTCTTCCATTCTTCAGCAGTCCATTGATCGATGGTTTCTCTTATGGGCTCCACAGTATGCACCGGAGCACTTTGAATATTCTCACCTGGCATCTGATCATGTACTTCATTGGCAAGGAAATTAGGAGTCTCTGTTTCCTCTAACTCCTCTTCAGTCAGTCCTTCAGGCAAATCTACTGGATTACGGGACAGGGCATCTGCATTCCCATTAGCTCGTCCTGGGCGGTACTTTACAGTAAATTTAAATTTGCTAAGTCGCGCTCGCCAACGTTGCTCCATAGCACCCAATTTAGCCGAGTCTAAATGAACCAATGGATTATTGTCAGTCCATAACACACACTCTGCGCCCAGCAAGATATCTGCAAATCGCTCGGTAACCGCCCATACGACTGCCAAAAGTTCCAACCGGAATGAGCTATAGTTGTCCGGATTCTTTTCCCCATCTCTCAGCGTCCGACTGGCATAAGCAATGACACGTTCCCGTCCATTCTGCACTTGAGAAAGAACAGCTCCTAATCCTTTTAAACTTCCATCGGTACACAAAACAAATGGTAGAGAGTAATCTGCATACGCCAAGACAGGAGCACCAGTTAGTCGTCTTTTTAACTCTTGGAAGGCTTGTTCAGCCTCTATTCCCCAAGTGATACTTCTCTTATGATCGACTCCCGGTTTGGTTCCGTTCAGTAACACATATAGAGGAGCAGCCACCTTAGCAAAATTCTGTATGAACCGTCTGTAATATCCAATCAGTCCTAGGAAACTTCTAAGCTCTGTTACTGTCTTTGGTACCGGCCATTGTTGCACGGCTCGTACTTTGGCATCCATTGGTTGTACACCATCTCTAGTAACCACGTGTCCCAGGTACTCAATTCTTTCTTTAAACAAGTGACATTTGCCCGGTTTTAGTTTTAGACCATGTTCTTCGATACGCGTAAGTATCACTTTCAATCTTTCCAAATGTTCTGTGAAAGTGGCTGAGAAGATAATGATGTCATCTAGGTAGATGAGCAAACATTCAAAGTTTAAATCTCCCAAACAAACTTCCATCAAGCGCTGAAATGTAGCTGGTGCATTGGTTAGACCGAACGGCATTCTCAAAAATTCGTATAACCCCATAGGGGTGATAAATGCAGTCTTTTCTTGATCTTCTTCTGCAACTGGTACTTGCCAGTACCCACTGGCCAAATCCAGGGTAGAGAAGTATTTGGCCTTACCCAAAGCCAGCAAAGAGTCTTCTATTCGTGGTAAAGGGTATGCATCTCTGACGGTGCAGGCATTCAATCGCCGGTAATCTACACAGAACCGCAAGCTTCCATCTTTCTTCTTTACTAATACTATGGGAGAAGCCCATGGACTCTTACTGGGTCGGATAACATGACTGTCTAGCATGCGTTTTAGCAACACTTTGGCTTCTTGATAAAAAGCGGGCGGAATGGTACGGTATCGTTCTCGTACCGGGTGAGCATTTCCCGTATGTATTTCATGTTCTAAAGTTGTTGTCAACCCAAAGTCTGCTTCATTCTTGGAAAAAGCCTTGTAGTGCTCTCCTAACACTCCCGCCACTTCATCTATTTGCCTGGTAGTCAAATCCGTTCCTTCTAAAGGTATTTGCTCCAGTAATCGCCTCCCAATGGTGTCATTAGCTTGAGTGGTGGCTCGACACACTGTAACCACAGCTACACTTTCACAAGGATAACTCACTTGCCAATCTGAACGGCTTTCCACTTGTTCCTCCCTCACCGGAAACACTTCAGCTACTAGTTCCCGGGGAAATAAGGTTACATTTTGTTTCGTGATATTAACCACTCGTAATAATACTTGTCCAGCCTGTACCTTGCATATCGACCGGGCCACGGCTACTCCTTCTTTCTGCAGAGCTGATTCAATTAACACAGTGGTGCCCTTTAACACTTTATTAGTACCCACTGGCAAGGGTAACAACATTTCATGGCCTGCTGGTACTTGTATACTTCGAGAGGCTGGTATCTTAACCAGTCCTACCCTTCCAGGCCAATTTAACAGTTCTCCATTAATGCGACAATGTTTTAAAGTGCGCTGTAAAGCCATTTGAGAAGGTCGTTGAGTGGGTATTTGTTTCCAGTATTTTGGGCCCAGCTCTTGTGACATTACTCCATCTAAGTCCCGCAATATATTCATTCCTAGAATCACGGGAATGTCAGAGTCCATAGCTTTTTCTACTATGATAACCCCCTTTTTGTTCAAATCACGATTCCATATTGAAATGTCCATTTGTATAACTCCCAGGATAGGGATAGGTAAACTATTAGCTGCCTTGAGTCTTATCCAAGTGTCACTCTTCTCACATAACAAGGAAGGGAAATAAGTTTCAAACACAACTTTATCCATAGTGGTCACTTGAGATCCAGTATCGATTAAACATGACAACTCAACGCCATTGAATTTTGCTACAACGACGGGACATTCCCCCACTATATCTGTAGCATCTAACACAGGGCATGTATCCGTGGACTCTCCTGTAGTTTGCCCCTCAACTACAGGTCGTTCTAGTTTAAATTCCTGCGATTGCTCTGATAGTGAGAACGCATGCAATTTCTAGCAATGTGTCCTGCTCGGCCACAATTATAGCAGATGGTAGGGTCTGGAGCATTCCTACCTTGATTCCTTCTATCCGCAAACGACTGTCTCTCTTGTGAGTATCGAACTGGAGTTCCAGGGTCAGGCTTATTAGTAATAGCGGCTTTCAACTCTCTCATGGCACCTTCCAATGACTCCATCCTTGCCTCCATTTCGGGGTTCTTCTTGGTTACAATTTCTGCTTGCCTGACCACCGTATCAGTGCTGGCCGATTCCTCTTTTTCCAATGCGATAGCTTCCGTCAATAATTGATGAATCGTCATATCTGGTTCTTTCTTTAACTTTTCCTTCAGAGTTCTCCTTAACGGTGGATTCTTGAGACCTATTACAAACTGATCCCGCAATACTACGTGTACATTGGTAAAGGACCCGGCTGATTGTTCTTCTTTACGTTGCAACATTGCCATTATTTCCTGTAATCCATTTGCAAACTGCGCCAGTGTCTCTTCTTCTTTCTGCTGGCGGGCAAAGAATCGCTTCCTTATCATGCCCTCAGAGGACGTATCCCCATACACATCATCTAATAGCTGCCGAATTTGTTCGAAGGTTTGTCGATGTCGTGCTGGCTGTAACAAAACGGTTTTCCTAGCTTCTCCTTCTAAGGTACTTAGCGCCAATTCTACTTTTAAATGTGGAGCGACATTACAGAGCCGTGCCGCTCCTTCCAGCCGTTCACTCCAATCTTCCAACAATAGATCAGATCCATTAAACTTTGGCAAATGATTTAAGAGGGCTCCCACCGGTATCATTGGATGGGTCACACTGGATGATAATGTTGTCTCGTCCATTGTATCTGCATCCATCCTGCCGACTACGCCAAGTTGTAATATGACTTTAAGGACAATAATTACTGACACCGGGATTATATTCGTTTTGTCTTTACTGAACATGCAGAAAATATGACAACAGTGAAAACTTGAGCTCTAGGCAAAATATAACTGGTGCTCGGTAAACAATACAGTCTCTGCTTTTTATCCGGCACTTCAATATAACACAGTCTCTTATAATCCGTAATGATTAAAATATGTTCTCTTTATCTTGTGCCTTAGGATAATAAAGTCTCTTAGCTTCCAGGTTTAGTGTAATGTGATCTTTGAGGTCCGGCAATGTAATACAATGCACTCTCTGATGATCCGGCACTTAATGCTCTATGTTACCTTATGCTCAAAAATGGCGTCTTCAGCTTCTTGCTCTAAACACTCTCCTCTTAACTCAGCCGGATCTCCTTAACTTGGAACTCCAGTAAATGCGTGTCTGATACTTCACATTACTTATGCTCTGCTGCTGGCCAGAATGCTCTTTATCTTTTACAGTTATCTGAGTCACAATGTCTTCCTTACTTGCTACAGCTCTCTCAGTCCAGTCTCTGTCTCTTCCTGTCCAGCGCTTCTCAGACCTCTCCCCCGACACTTCCTTACTAGACCTCTCTTGTATATCACTCCACACACTAAACACTGTCGATGTACTAACCTCACAGCGCCCTCTAGTGGCCGGCCACAACCTCCCATTTCTCAATGCCATACAATCCTTTTGCTGGGTTACAGCCACACAGTCCCCCCTGTAGATAACACCACACAGTCCCCCCTGTAGATAACACCATACAGTCCCCCTCTGTAGATAACGCCATACAGTCCCCCTCTGTAGATAACGCCATACAGTCCCCCCTGTAGATAACGCCATACAGTCTACAGAAGGGGCTGTATGGCGTTATCTACAGAGGGAGCTGTATGGCGTTATCTACAGGGGGGGGGGCGCTGTATGGCGTTAGCTACAGGGGGGGCTGTAAAAAAGGCACTATCTACAAGGGGGGGGGGGTTGTGTGACACCCAGGGGAGGGGGGGCCCCAGTCAAAAGTTTGCTATGGGGCCCAGTCTTTCCTAGTTACGCCCCTGGTGTTACCCTATGGTTACCTTTACCATGTGTGCTTTAGGAGCTTTCCTGATGTACATGCTAAATTATTATTGAAAAAACATGATGTGAATTGGGCCCTAACTGCCTTTGGATAGTTCTGATGCAGGAGACTCAATCATGGAAGCACATGCCACAGCAAGTATACCCTAACCTAACCTAACCAATCCCTTTATTATACTCCTAAAACCAAACCTGAATATAACCTCAATACAATCTTACGCTCCTAACCTAATACAATTTATTGTCGTACAGTGCTGTTCCAAGTCAAGGTAAAATCCTTTTTAGATTTCATTATTGCAACCAGAAATAACCTGTGAAATACATTTTCCAATCTAATACAAATTACTTATAATATTAAGTATTTCATGAAAGGCACCTTTAGCCATTTAATTTAAACTTCACTATTTTATTTGTCTTTAAAAAAAAAACAATAAAATCTTTCTTTTAAAATAAAAAAATTAACCATCAAGACGTCCAGTAGTAGAAAGATCCATTGTAATAACAAATATGTCTTAAAGGGGTTCTCCCACAAAACACTTGTATTGCCTATCCTGTGGATAGGGGATACATGTGTGATCACAGGGGCTCTGACCGCTGGGACCCCCAGTGATAAGGAGATTGGGGGACCGAAAGTCCCACGAAGGGCTCAATGAGAATGGAGTACTGGTGCGCATGCTCTACCAGTGCTCCATTCATTTCTATGGAGCTGCCGGAGACAGCCGTCCGGGAAGTCCTATCGAAATTAATGGAGCGCTGGTCGTTCATGCGCACCAATGCTCCATTCGCATGGAGCACTTTGGGGGACTACCGGTTCTTCTTATCGCTGGAGATCCCAGCGGTCAGACCCCCTGCGATCATACAGGTATTCCCTATCCACAGGATAGGGTATACAAGTGTTTTGTGGGAGAACCCCGTTAAGACATAATATGTTTATATAAAGTGATCAGGTCACCTTCAAGTTGTCTTGTCTTCATACTAAATAATCACAGTTCCCTTAAAGGGAACCTGTTACATAGGAATGCAGTCTGATCTGCAGGCAGCATATTAGGCCGGATTCACACGAGCATGTGAGTTTTGTGCACGCAAAAAACGCGGCGTTTTGTGTGCGCAAAAGGCACTTAACAGCTCCGTGTGTCATGATTATATGGTGCGCGGCTGCGTGCTTTTCGCGCAGCCGCCATCATGATGACACTTTGTTTGTATGTTTGTAAACAGAAAAGCACGTGGTACTTTTCTGTTTTCATTCATAATTTTTACTGCTGTTGCGCGAATCACGCGCGTCCAACGGAAGTGCTTCCGTGTGCCATGCGTGGTTTTCACGCACCCATTGACTTCAATGGGTGCGTGATGCGTGAAATACGCATAAAAGAACAGACATGTTGTGAGTTTTACGCAGCGGACTTACGCTGCGTAAAAATCACGGACTGTCTGCACGGCACCATAAATTAATATAGGTCTGTGCGTGGCGCATGAAAATCACGCACGTTGCACGGACGTATATCACGTTCCTCTGAATAAGCCCTAATAGAGATGGGGAAGCTGAGCAGATTGATATATACACTCCCCAATGTTGAAATTGCAACACCAAGAAGGAAAAGTTTTGGAATTGTGGAAATCACAGGATCGATAGACATGTTAATGATATGCATATGATAAAAAAATTAAAACAAAATATTCCAAACATCTTGATTTATTGAATACCGAGTATAAGTGCCATGCGAAGAAATACACGCACTTAGATGCCTTGGCATGCTATCAATAAGGTTATTAATACTTGTCTGGGGAATGTTATGCCACGCTGATAGCACGTGTGCACGCAAATCATCAAGATTGGCTGCTGGCAGCTCCCTTTGCAATTGCCCACCAATGACGTCCCAGATATGTTCGATGGGAGACAAGTCTGAAGACATTGCAGGCCATAGTAGCACGTTTAGGCCATGCAAGCTGCTCACAGTGGCACGAGCAACATGCTGCCTGGAATTGTCCTTTATAAAAACGCCTACTGGAACACTTTAGAGAAATTGGCGTACCACTGGTTCCACGACCAAATCAATGTAGCGCTGAGCTGTTAGTGTACCTGAAATGAAGACTAGATTGGTCTGGCTACTATACATTATGCCACCCCACTCCATAATCACAGGACCGGAGTAGGACCGGTGTGATGTTTTCTTGTGAAGGCCTCTTTGTTGCCCATGTGGTCTCCAGACCAATCACTGGCTATCATTGTGTCCGAGATGTAAGCGGGACTCATCGCTGAAGAGGATACACATTCATTCCAGCCTCCATTGCCGTCTTGCTGTGCACAATATGAGAGCGGTCATGTGTGGTCAATGGAACACCTGTAGCTATACGTCTGGCTTGAAACCCAATGTTGTGCAAACGCCATCTGATGATTTGTGTCAACACTGTTTCTGCCCTAGGCTTGGTATGTGATGTCCAATTTCACTTGCAGTACAGAATGGATCACTACGTGCCATTCTACCAATCAGACGAACCGTCCGTGTAGAGGTTTGCCTCCGCACACCCCTTGCTTTTATTCCCATTCGTTGTTGTTCTCCCAACCTCTGGGACACGCAACGTAGAACAGTGCTGACATCTCAATCTGCCACAGTGATAATCGCAAAATCATCCAACACCACTTGATCTAATTTTTGAGGTTTCATGTGGCTAAAAACTTTGCTTTCAATCTAGCTTTTATGCCCCTCCCACGTGCCACAGATTGGAGCTAGGTGCTTGAAATTTTGATCATTTGCAGATCTTAGCAACACCTGCTACTTCCTCGATTTGCATAAACTTACAGCTTGTCCTTCTTGGTGTTGCAATTTCAAGTGTACACAGGAGTGTAGTTTTGTGGGAAGAGATTCAGTATAACTTGTATTTTATTGATATAAACCTGCTTATTCTGGGCTAAGATGTTTCAAATACAGTGCCACACCTATCCAAGTGTTTTTTCTGCTTTTGCACCTTAGCTCCATTGAAGCGAAAGGGGCTGAGCTGCAATATCAAACACAACCTATAGACCGGTGTGGCACTGTTTTTGGAAGAAACAGCCATGCTTTTCTAATCTTGAACAACCCCTTTAATCGTTGAGAGAGACCATGCACTGGACTCCTAATCTTACAATGAGCAGAGGTTTAGATAAAAAAAACTACAACTTATACTGAATCTTTTCCCCCAACCTAATAGCAATCTTCTCTCCCAGCTCATGATGCCGATAGGACTGTTTTTTTTCAATGTGACAGATTCCCTTTAAGGCTGGGTTCACAATTGTGTTGAACCATTGCGTTTTTCTGGTCCGTCAGAGGAGCAGAACATGGTAATAATGGAACCAACGGTTCTGTTGCAAAACAGACAGCGCCGATTGCCGAAGGAACCCATTGACTTTAATAGTCGGGTGTCCACGACTTTACTAGACACGATAGAACAGCATGCTGCGCTATTGTGTCTGGTAATCTTCGGTAAACCCTACCGGATCTACGACGGAGGCCCCTAACAGAGCCCCTGACGCACATGTGAACAAAGCCTAATTCCATGGTTGGTCCTTCTTTTTACCCCCCATAGATTTTTTATGCTTTCTTACGAACTAGTACTGCAAATTGTGCCCAATATTCCATGTGCGATAGGACGAGTGCTCTCTATAAAGTTAAAACTATGTTTGAATTATGTTCATCTATGGGCCTTTTAATACATTTCATGATTTTACTTGCTGCCTGACAATGGTTGCTATAGTTCAATTTGCTGTCTATGAATATCCCTATATCTGTTTTCCCAGCATTCTTAGCCAATGATAAACCATTTAATATGCAAGTTAGTTCTCCTCCAGGAGAAGGAAAACAATATCTCTAGTTCCACCTATTGTAGGTAATTTCCCTGTAAGTCAATATCCGACACGTAGAAGAGCCTTAGGCTGGGTTCACACGACCTATTTTCAGGTGTAATGGAGGCGTTTTACGCCTCGAATTACGTCTGAAAATACGGCTCCAATACGTCGGCAAACATCTGCCCATTCATTTGAATGGGTTTGCCGATATACTGTGCCGACGACCTGTAATTTTACGTTTTGCTTTATTCTGCACAAGGCAAGAATACCTTCAAATTATTTAACCTCTTCCTGCCACAGCCAGTTTTGGCCTTCCTGACTCAAGCCCATATTTCAAATCTGATATGTGTCACTTTATGTGGGAATAACTTTTCAATTCTTTTACTCATCCAAGTGACTGAGATTTTTTTTCATGACACACTGGGGCAGATTTTCTATGGGTATTGCACCTTTATTTTGGTGCAAAACATTTTAGACAAATGTATCAATAAAAAATTACAGATATTTGTGAACCTTAGCGGAAAATGGTCATGGCTTAAGATTGCATCAACATTTTGGCGCAAAAACAGTGGTTTAAAGTAAGTCAACCAAGAGGTGGTATAAATTTACACAGAAGTGTCTAAAGATTTGCCACATTTATTATCCAGCATGAGCCACTGTGATGAATTTGGTGCATCTTGCCTATTTCAAAACTGTCTAAATTTGAGAGACTTTTAGTAAATACTCTCCAATGTTTTCTATTTGTTGGTCAATTTTTGTCGATACCTTGTTTGTTCATTTGTAAAAACCACCATTTATTGAAAAATTGGAGAAATGTTTCTCTGCTTATAAGACAGGTATTCATGCTATACAAAATAATTATATTACAGGTCATTCTCAATGAATTAAAATATCATCAAAAAGTTAATTTATTTCAATAATTCAATTCAAAAAGTGAAACTCATATATTATATAGATTCATTACACACAGAGTGATCTATTTCCAGCATCTTTTTCTTTTAATGTTGAAGATTATGGCTAACAGTTAATAAAACTGGTAGGCTTAGATACATGGCTCCAGCAGACAGTAATCTTATACTGTATAAGATTACTGACTGCTGGACCCTGTATCTAAGCCTACCTTGACAGATAGTATCACACATGGGTCCTGTATCTAAGCCTACCACATGTGTTAATAATCATTTTTATGTGTTTTCTTACAGGTTCGGTCGTTGGATTACATTGGATTCGAGGACTACTACGATGACGGCTTTTTTTTATTGAGGGTTGTGTGTTTTTTATTTTATTTTAATAAAATATTTTTTCTATGTCTTTTCTATGTTTTATTTTTAAACTATATTTCCACCGCCTTAGTAATGGCCGCCGGCTGATTGACAGCGTCCATTACTAAGACAGGGCTTAGTGTCAGCCGGTGCAGAGGCTAACACTAACCCCCCTTATTACCCCGGTACCCACTGCCACCAGGGATGCTGGGGAGAGCCGGGTACGATACAGTACCTGACCATCTGTAGTGACGGTCGGGTAATGGGGCGGCCGCAGGCTGGTATTATCAGGCTGGGACAGGCCAGAAACAGCGGCCCTTCCCACCCTGGTAATGCTAGGCTGCTGTGTTGTATCTGGCAGGTTATGAAAATATTCATATTGCTTCAACAACTCATCAGTAGTTGTTAGCCATAAAATGTATTACGTCAGGCGTTTATATGCAATCTAATAGACAGAAGAATGCTGCTTTAAGGTGACAGTGTGCCCCTTAAATACAGGGCCCCTTTGCAGCTGCACAGGTTGAAGCAATGGTATGTCCGCCCCTTCCTACAGCTAACATAGTCCTGTGCAACCTTCTCTTTCCTGCGATAATTTGTCCCCAGAAAGAAAAGTATTGCAGGGTTGTTGAAAGTGAGGGAGGAGAATGTGTTAAATGTATTTCTTGGCTTCTAAAAGAGGGCAAGGAGATTTTTTTTTCCTTCCCCAGGAGTGGATGTAGAAACCTGGACGTAGGAGGAAAAACTCTTGAATTTTAGAGTGAATATCAGTGTTGTTGAAGAGGTTGTATAAGGATCTATAGGACCTAAGATATTCTCTGGTGATCCCCTGTATATCTTCAGATTGCAAGCTATCAGAACCACTTAGTTTGAGGATATATGAAGCATCTTTCCGCGATTAAAGGAGGGATGTCATTAGGCATGAGCCCTTATCCCCATATGGCCCCAAGGAGTGGAGGGCACAAGATCTTGAAACAGGGTGATTTAGTGTCCCCCATGGAGGATTTCAGCAGCTTCTCTTGCTTTGAATAATACGACGACTCTATCTACAAAACTGAAAAGGTCACTTATGACATTTCCGGGTGGATCCTCTTGTGCCGGTTTACGGCTCAGTGCCCTATGTATTCCTTCAATAACAATTTTTCAGCGATCTCTTCCCCCAACAGAAGTAAAGATCTGGAGCGCTGTACTTTATAAGGCATCATGTGCTGTGGTTTTTAGGATCCCCCTTAAACGTATATATTTTTGTGCCAACTACGATTCTCCTGGTCTACAATCACCAGGAAAGCAAAGTTGATTTGTGCTTGATAACAGGTAAGATGCTTCCCCATCACAACATTTTGCGTTATAACCTCTATTTGCTTTTTGCTCTTATCACAAGATTTGACTCTATGGCCCAGTTGCTTCAGATCCTCCTGTTAGGAAACGCCCGTCCCTTTAAGATTACTATGACTACTAGTCTAGCTTCTGGGCGGTTCTGGTTTTAGTTGTTCAGCCTATCCCTTTTCTCTGTCTGTCTTCCTGTCAGGTGTAAGGGGGGAGTACTTAAACCTGGGTTGCTTCTGTGTTCTTTGCTTGTGAATTTCGTTGCTGCATGAGTTTGATCAAGTTACTGACTATACCCTGCACCTTTGACTATTTGGACTTCTTGGAACTGGACCTTGGCTTGTCCCTGGATTACCCTTTGCTTTCTGATTTGGATTTTCTGTTCCCGGCTGGTTTTGACCTCTGCAATTCCTGATATCCCCTAGCTTTGTTATTTGGACTTCCTGTTACCCTCTGGCTATCTTGTTGTCTGTTCTGGTTTTACCTGCATTGCACCTCTTATTCAACACCCCTTATCCAACACCGATTTCTGTTGAAGTAGTTAAACCTGGGTTCTGGCTCTGGCAAAAACCATAGAGTAGCCTTAGGCACTGTTGATCAGAGTTGTGACGAATTTGGGGTTGCAGATTTACTTGCATGCTCATTCCTGACAGTCTCCAGCAGCCTTTGGGGAATCACTCACATAGCAATTCCTTAAACTTCCACCCTAGGTGATTGTTCAACCAGTGATTCCATAACACCTCCTTAATGTCCAACAAGGACTGCTCAACAGGGGTTCAGGCTTGATAGAGAAAAAATGGGAGAGAGGTGAAAAAGTTCACTCACCTCTCGCATCTGTAATGTCTGTATCACTGTTAGAGCCAGTCCTCTCTGCTTGTGAAAGTTCAGTGTAGGGAAGCACCACCATCTTGACCTTTCTTTTCGGCAGGCTGTCCAGGCATCTCTTCATAAATGTATCCATGTCCCCATAACATTTGGCTAGTTTAGGAGTATCTGGGCCATCCTTGGACCTGTCTCCTTTCTTCTTGACCATCTTGGAGTAGATTATCGCTGCCTATTTAGCTAGTTTTCTGCCGTTTGATGGGCAGCTCTTCACTCAGCCACCTTCCCAATGTGTGGCCAGGCTCCATCCCCTCCTTATGAATATTTATTAGGGGCTCCACCCTTGTCCAGCCCTCTTAGGGCTCATGCACACGACCGTAGTCGTGTGCACGGTCTTTGATTACAGTATGGACGGCCCAAGTGGTGTCATCCGCGGCTGTCCGAAATCACGGATCATATACACACAAGATGTGCATTCAATTTAAGGAGCCTGTAAAATGACTTGTCCCTTTTTTTTTGCGGTCTGGCATTTCCGGCCAAGGCCCGGACCGTGGAAACCATGATCGTGCGCATTGGCCCATAGGATAGAATGTGTCCTATTGCGAATAGTATGCGGACCATAATGCACGGTCATGTGCATGAAGCTTTAGAATACAGGATTTAGAAGATGATTGCCTTCTGAATCTGAATTTTCTGAACCCAGCTCCAGCCTTTAGGCTCCTTTAGACACACGCTGAACCTTCAGACTTCACTTCAAAGTGAAATTTACTGAAAAATAGCACAAATAGCACTAAAAAAGTAAAAGATATAACGGTATAAAAAAAAGTATAATTTTTTATTAACTGAATGTCCACAAGAGGATATATCATAAACTAATACTGATTACACCTCAAAATTTGGTGACAGATAAACTTTAACCCTTTCCCGACATCCGCTGTATATATACGGTGCTGCCGGGAAGGTGTTCCCGCAAAGCGCAGTACAGTTACGTCGCAGTGATGGTGCGGGCTCAGGAGCAGAGCCGGCACCATCACCGCGGGGTGACAGCTGTATTATACAGCTGGCCCCCTCCTGTAACTGCCAGGACAAGAGCTATTCTCTGATCCAGCTGACTAACCCCTCAGATGCTGCGCTCAATAGAGCGCAGCATCCGATAAGTTTTAACCCGACCGGCAACCCAGTGACGCAATCGCTGGGTTGCTGTGGCAATCGGACGCGAGAAAATGGCGTCCGAGTCTGCCTTGTACGGGAGCCGATGAGGACCAGCCTGTGGGGCGTCCTCATAGGCTTGCAGTCAGTGAATAACTGACAGTGCTAATACACTGCACTACGTATGTAGTGCAGTGTATTAGAGTAGCGATCGGGGCATCAGGCCCTCATGTCCCCTAGTGGGACAAGTAAAAAAAGTAAAAAAAAGTAAATAAAAATGTGGTAAAACAATAAAAACACACACATTTCAAATAAAAATAAAGCTAAACTGACTTTTTTCCCATAGTAAGACTTTTATTATGGGAAAAACCGTAAAAAATTAAAAAAAACTATACATAATTGGTATCGCCGCGTCCGTAACGACCCAAACTACAAAACTATTATGTAATTTATACCGCACGGTGAACGCCGTAAATAAAAACCATGAAAAACGACGCCAGAATCTTTGTTTTTAGGTCACATCTTCTTCCAAAAAATGCTATCAAAAGTGATCAAAAAGTCAGATTTACTCCAAAATAGTACTAATAAAAACGGCAATCCGTCCTGCAAAAAATAATACCTGACACCGCTTTGTACACGCAAAAATAAAAAAGTTATGGGTCTTACAATATGGCGACACAGAAAACAAATGATTTTATCAAAAAAGTGATTTTATTGTGCAAAAGCTGCAATACATAAAAAAAACTATATAAATTTGGTATCGCCGTAATCGTATCGACCCGCAGAATAAAGCTAACATGTAATTTAGGGCGCACTGTGGATGCCGAAAACAAAACCAATAAAAAACTATTCCAGAATTGCTTGTTTCTGGTAATTTCCTTTATCAAAAAATGAAATAAAAAGTGTGTTCTAAAATGGTACCAATAAAATCTACAGCCCGTCTCGCAAAAAACAAGCCCGCACACCGCTAAATCAACTGAAAAATAAAAAAGTTATGGCACTAGTAATGCGGTGATGAAAAAACATCTCAATGCGGAGGCCGGAGGGGAACATTCCTTCAGTTTCAGGGCCCTAGTATTTAGGAATTAGAAAAGGGAAGGGACAAAGCACATCTGCTGGAAGTGAGGGTGCCCGTATTATACCAGCGCAAAACTTTCCCAGCAGAATTTCCCAAACTACAAAGGAGAAAAAGTCCCCAAAAGGTGCAGAGCGTTACAAAAGGGGGATAAGAAAGAAAAAACGTTTATCAGTGTGACACCGACCTGCGCATAACGGATCGCTTCACAGCGTAACACACATCTATGGATAATTGTATTATTTACCCCATTATTATACCCTCTTATTATGCCCTGATGTACTCCGCACAGATTACATGTACCCTGATGTACTCCGCACAGATTACATATGCCACCACATTATAAACTGAAATACCAGCAAAACCCCAAACAGAACTACTACCAAACAAAATCCATGCTCAATATGGCGGTCTTTCCCTTCTTAGCCCTACAGTGTGCCCAAACAGCAATTTATGTCCACAAGTAAGGCATTACCATACCCGGGAGAACCCGCTTAACAATTTATGGGATAAGATTCTCTAGGGGCACAACATATTGTGCTGTGAATGGGCAGATCAGTGGAAAAATTGCAATTTTCACTTTGCACCATCCACTGCGAATTCATTTCTGAAAAACACCTGTGGAGTCTAAATTCTCACTACACCCCTTTATAAATGTCTTTAGGGGTGTAGTTTCTAAAACAGGGTCACTTTTGTTTGGTACATGAGTGGTTTTGCAAATGCAACATGGCGTCCGCAACCCATTCCAGCAAAATCTACGCTCCAAAAGATAAATACCGCTCCTTTTCTTCTGAATGTTCCCATGTATGTAAACAGACGATTATAACCATATATGGGGTGTTACCATACTCGGGAGAAATTTCTTTACAAATGTGGGGGTGCTTTTTCTTCTCTATTCCTTGTAAAAATGAAAAATGTTGATCTAAAACTACATCTTATTGGAAAAAAAAATATTTTTCATTTTCATGGCTTAATTCTAATTAATTCAGCAAAAAACCTTTGAGATCAAAATTTTCATTATACCCCTAGATGATTCCTCAGGGGGTGCAGTTTCCCAAATGAAGTCACTTTTGGGGTGTTTCCACTGTACTAGTACTACACGGGCTCAGCAAATGTGACATGGCGCCCAGAAACCATTTCAAAATCCAAATGGTGCTCCTTCCATTCTGAGCCATACCGTGTGTCCAAACAGATGTTTATGACCACATGTGGAGTATTGTTTTACTCGGGAGAAATTGCTTTACAAATGTTGCGGTGCTTTTTCTCCTTCAGTCCTTGTGGAAATGAAAAAAAATAATTAGCTAAACCTACATTTTATTTGAAGAAATGTAGATTTTCATTTTCACAGCCTACTTCCAAAAATTTCTGCAAAAATCCTGTGGGGTCAAAATGCTCACTATACCCCTAGATAATTTCCTTAAGGGGTATAGTTTCCAAAATGGGGTCACTTGTTGGGGGTTTCCACTGTTTTGTCCCCTCAGGGGCTTTGTAAATGTGACATGGCTTCCGCAAACCATTCCTGCTAAATTTGAGCTTCCAAAGCCAAATGGCGCTCTTTCCCTTCTCAGCCCTGCCGTGTGTCCAAACAACCGTTTATTACCACATGTGGGGTATTGTTTTACTCTGGAGTAATTGCTCTACAAATGTTGTGGTGCTTTTTCTACGTTAGTTCTTTTGGAAATTAAAAAAAATTAGCTAAACCTAAATTTTATTTTAAAAAATGTTGATTTTCATTTTCATGGCCTAGTTCCAAAAGTTTTTGCAAAAAAACTGGCAGGTCAAAATGCTTGCTACACCCCTAAATAAATTCCTCAAGGGGTGTAGTTTCCCAAATGGGGTCACTTTTGGGGGGTTTCCACTGTTTTAGTTCCACGAGACCTCTTCAAAGCTGACATGGTACCTAAAATATATTCCAATAAAAAGGAGGCTCAAAATCCACTAGGTGCTCCTTTGCTTCGGAGGCCGGTGCTTCAGTCCAGTAGTGCACTAGGGCCACATGTGGGATATTTCTAAAAACTGCAGAACCTGGGCAATAAATATTGAGTTGCATTTCTCTGGTAAAACTTTCTGTGGTACAAAAAAAATTGATTCAAAATGAACTTTGTAAATTTCGCCTCTACTTTGCCTTAATTCCTGCGCAATGTCTAAAGGGTTAAGAAACTTTCTAAATGCTGTTCAGAATACTTTGAGGGGTGCAGTTTTTAAAATGAGGTGACTTATTTGGGGTTTCTAATATCTAAGGACGTCAAAGCCACTTCACATGTGAACTGGCCCCTGTAAAAATAGCATTTTGAAATTTTCTTGAAAATGTGAGAAAATGCTGCTAAAGTTCTAAGCCTTGTAACGTCCTAGAAAAATAAAAGGATGTCCAAAAAACGATGCTAAACTAAAGTAGACAGTGATGTTAATTAGCAACATTTTTGTGTGGTATAACTGCCTGTCTTACAAGCAGATACATTTAAATTGAGAAAAATGCTAATTTTTGCAATTTTTCGCAAAAAAATATTGCTGTTTTTCACAATTAAATACTGAATGTATCGGGCAAATTTTGACAGTATCATAAAGTCCAATGTGTCACGAGAAAACAATCTCAGAATTGCTTGGATAGGTAAAAGCATTCCGTAGTTATTACCACATAAAGTGAAACATGTCAGATTTGAAAAATGAGGCTCTGTCAGGAAGGTCAAAAGTGGCCAAAGAGGGAAGGGGTTAAGAATGGTTAAAGCCTGCTTGTCTCTTTCTCTGTACCTATTTTTCAGTTGGCATAAAACATTGTTATTGGATATTTCTAGACTCAGTAGGTTTTGGTTTTAAATATCATAATCAGAGTTGCTCAGCCACAGGCTGGGCATCAACCAGCTGACATTTGCCTGTCCCCTTAAGATATTGCCCCGAAAGCAGCGGTGCAGAAACAAGGAGAGGGACATCGGTTGTACAGTCAGGCGCATCAGCTATACAGGTAGGCGCAGCAATTTGCGTCCCATCATAACGATTTCAAGAATATTTATATCTACGATGATTACCTAGAAATACTACATAAAAAGGCAACATAGACGTACAATAATACCAAACTACCAATATGATACAAGTATCTGAGCTTTGTATATACAAAACATCTCAATTAATATGTATCAAGAGTTCTAATGCTGCTAGAGGTAGTTGCAGCCAGAGAGGCAATATGTAGATGCTCTGAAGAAACTCTGTAGCTGAGTATAGTACTGGATGCATTTGTGACCATAGCGTGTATTGTTGGCAATCCAAAAGTCATAAAAATATTATTTAGGAACCCTGGCAGACCCCTTAACAGACAGGGTTGATTTCACCATAACAGTCCCCTAAAGAAAAGAACAATTTAAGAATGTAACGCAATTTCCAGTGTTAAACAAGTTTCTGAATAGTTGCAAATGGAAACAAAGCATTACAACATATTCAATATCATGAATGCCTTGGAAGGAAAATAGAGTATTACTTTGCTTTTAATATTTCTTGGCTTGTACATGTCTACAAAAAGTCCTGCTGAGCCCATTCTCATACTAAGCATATATAGATAATACAACAAGTAAGTGTTATTGATGTAGCTATTAAATAGATGCATGCATTTTTAATAATATGAAGCAATAAGGGATCGCTAGGAAGAGTCTAGACCTCTTACTGTTATATGTTTAATACGGGCACGTGCAATTTAAGAACTAGTCTATAGTATATAAAAATCTCAAACAGTGAAGCATTATACTCACGCTCCTAATAATGCATTTGGCTAATTTTACATTTAAAACATACACATTTGCAAACTGCAAGCATCAACACTCTTCTGGCTGCCTCTGGGCCAAGCTGCTGTTTCAACTTCTTGGATTGTGCCATATGTTTAGTGATTTCTTTTGTTAAGCTTCCTAAAGAGGTGGCTAGAGGTGTGCAATCTTGCCAAACTGCTTTTCTGTGGGCAAGGGTGGCTCTTGTGATCTATGGTTATAATACACTTTCTCATAATACACAGCAAAACTGCACCCAGCACTATCATTCTATACAAGATCCAATTGTGCTAATTTCCCCAAAATGTTTTTTTTTTGTACTGTAAACTATGCTTTCATGTCCCATTGCCACTACAGAATACTTGAGAGAGAGGAATTTTGTGTTCCTTGGCATGTGTATACAAGTTAATGTCTTGGCTCGACTTACTTAAAGACCCTACTCTCTTATAATAATGAATTCTGAGTCTAGTCAGCTGGGGTAAAAAAAAAAGGTAAAAAAAATAAAAATTAATCACAAAATCCATGAATTCTCAGGGATTGGGATCCAACCATTGTAAACCATCATTTAAATGCATATCACAGGTAAAGTAAGACTTTGAAAATTATAATAATAGTGAATTTAATGAAATAATAATTTGGCCAAATGCTAGTTACCGTATGTGTATAGTCATAAAAAAGCACTTAAAAAAAAGTTTTATTATCTTTAAAATAGAAGTAATAATAGTATCTAGAAACGCAATAGCTGCTATGCACAGTTCTTTAGAACAACCAAAAGGAAGAAAGTAAATTTAGTAGAAAGATACTATTGTGCCAGAGGCAAGTAACTTACATTTTCACAATTTGAGTCTAACTTATTGGGTTTGGCTATAATAGGTTACTATGTAAACTAAGCATGTATTCTAAAGTATAAAACTTAAATTACAATAAAACTACAGATTGGGATAAGTTCCATTGCCTGTTATAAAAGTGCTAAAACATCAGATGCACCCATTACTTATTTATTGGGAACTGCTTTTATATATATTCAACATATGTAATAAGAAAAACTACATCTGTTTATCTATTTCATGCAATGCGATAATGGTCAGAGATCAGAAACATATAACAAAAACATAGCTAAACTAAGATGAGATAATACCAATAAACATCCATAAGTGTCATAAATGTGTCAAGCTGATTCCTTCTTCTTCCCTCATAGATAATAGGGCAACTGTTGAGAAGGCTGCACCGTGTTCTCAGGTTAGTAGATTGCAACTATTAGTAGCTTGTAACTATTTTTTAAGATATGCACAATCAGGGGCGTAACTAGGAAAGACTGGCCCCCATAGCAAACTTTTGACTGGGCCCCCCCCCTCCCCGGGCCCCCCCTCCCTGGGTGTCACACAACCCCCCCCCCTTGTAGATAGTGCCTTTTTTACAGAGCCCCCTGTAGATAACGCCATACAGCCCCCCCTGTAGATAACGCCATACAGCCCACCCTGTAGATAACGCCAAACAGCCCCCCTGTAGATAACGCCATACAGACCCCTTTGTAAATAGTGCCATACTGTCCCCCCTGTAGATAACGCCATACAGCCCCCTGTAGATAACGCCATACAGCCCACCCTGTAGATAACGCCATACAGCCCCCTCTGTAGATAACGCCATACAGACCCCTTTGTA